>NC_091462.1:73304754-73604754 GCF_027789765.1 Dendropsophus ebraccatus | reverse complement strand
TAATTATCTTTATTTATATTGTTCCAATACATTCTACAACATCTTAAAATGGAAGGTACATTTGGGTAATTTTAGGCGGAATTCTAGTCCTGCTCTTGTTCTTGTTTCACGACTATTAGGCTATATTCATACACAGTAAAAAAAATGTATTAACAGGTGGGGGAAAAAAACAGCAAAAGCAGGTGGTAAAAATGAGCTTGTTAAATATTTGGGTGCGATCAATTACAGACATTATTCTATATCAGTGCTTCTCAAACTGTGAGGCGGGCCTCACCAGTGAGGCGCCCCCTAGTTGTTGGTGAGGCCCAGCTGGGGAGCCAGTTTTCACAAAAGTGACTATGATCTGCACAGTCCATTTGCTGTTTGCCAAAATCTCCATTTTAGCAACATTATTAACTTATTTTGTACTTGCTTTATTAGTATATAGAGCTTGGGAGACGGGTGAAAGGTAGCCCTAGCATTATTTTTAGCTTTTAAATGGACTTTCACCACAGATGGTGAGGCCCAGGCACCCTCTTGGTCAGTCTGGTGAGGCCCAGGCATTGCCTTGGTCTGTTGGTGAGGCTCCAGTAGAAAAAGTTTGAGAAGCGCTGTTCAATATGGTATGTGCATTGCCAGACAATTTCCAATTGACTTCAATGGAGCAGTTATTATATTGAAAATACATCCATATTTTTACCCCAAAATTACAGCCGTATTTGTTTGACTAGAGCTCCAAAGTGACAAATGATCACCAACACTATGAGGGAGATTCATGGGAACTAACAGTATACTTAAAGAGGTGATTTATCATTTGAAAACACAGCCACATTTTAACCTCAAAATTACGGCCGTATTACACCTTTATTTTACAGTATGCCATCCTCAATTTCCTTTACAATTTGCTGGTAGTTTATTGTAAGGCAATCACATGGGTCACATCTGTATGCCATCTATTTCAGCCCTTAGAGACCTTTATCATATACTGTAAATATCCGGATATACAAAGAAGGTACTAGTATACAAATATGCAAAAACAATGGTTAATACTAGAAACCAGCCCATATAAGCTGTTTTGTATAGAGTAATAGACTTTAGTTCTTCCAAAGTGATCTGCAGAACTAACAAACAATATTGGGAACAATGTGTGAACAGATGAAAAATGGCTGTATTTTTCTAAATAATAAGCATGTTCATTATTAGGATGGCTGTTATCAATTACAGCTGTTTTTCTATACTGTGTGTGCACTGCCCAACAATTTTGTATTGACTTCAATAGAGAGCATTATTATATTGAAAATACGGCTGTATTTTCACTTCAAAATTATGATCGTATTTTCTTTTCTTTTCTTTTTTTTTTCTGTGTGTGTACATAGCCTAAGCCCATGTTCCTATCCAGTATTTTTGCTCAGTATTTTGCAACTAAAACCAGGAGTGGATTGAAAACACAGAAAAATTATGTTCACACACTGTTGAAAATGAGTGGATGACCATCATTTAATGGCAAAACAACGGCAATTATTTGCCATTAAATGGCAGCCATCCACTCAATTTCAGCAGTGTGTGAACACAACCTTTCAATCCACTCCTGGTTTTGGGTTCACACTACTGAATAATTCCGTCGCTCGCCCCTGCTTGCATTTCCACCCGTGCCATAGACTCCATTCTATGGTCGGGCGGATTCCGCCATCTACCAATTCTTTTGTCGGATGGCGGAATTCGCCCGACCGCACTGTATTATCCGCCCCTATTTCATAGTGAGAACCCACCCTTAGGGTAGATTAACATGCAGGAGTTCACAGCCGATTTCATATCAGCTGCGAGAATGCAGGGCTATATACTCTTATGGTAACAAGTATTACAGCGAATTCATGAACACATTATTTCGTGGGCTGTGAAATATAAAATCACGGGGAACGGAGAAAGTGTTTGAATCATCATGGCATTAGATTTTAACATTCTCCCAGCTCCTGGCATCCACTACAGTACTTACCTGTCCATAGGTTCTGTGTTTCATGGAATGTGGTAAATAGCGCTAAGACTCATTTTTTGACCCTGCCGGATCAAACTACGGCCGATATGTGTGATGTTTGAGTGTGCCCGCACTCCAATTAGCCATAGGAACAATGTAAAGTACAGCTGGGAGCCATACTTTACACTGTTAGCACAGGCCATTTTGTGCGGTTGCTGTTCACTGAATAGCGGCTGCAAAAAATAGAAGTGTAAATTATTTTGTGCGGCTGCACTACGGCCATGATTCCATGCAATCTAATGTAATGCCGCAGTATCATTAAACAATGGCCGTTGTTGCAATCTGCAACAATGGCCGCTGTTTGATGAAAAAATTCACTGTGTGAACGAGGCCTAAAAGTGAACTACTCACCCAATTGCTGAAGAAGTTGGATGCAGTCCTAGGGAGTTCTCGAAAACATGAATACAGCTTATGTTTTCTAGGCAGTACTAGAGCTGCATACAATTTCTCCTGCCAACGGTAATCAAATGCCGCAACCACAAGGTTCGCTTATCATTACACATAGCCAGGCCAAGTTCACGCAATGTATTTTTTTTTTAAACGGCCGCTGGCTTGCAACAACAGTCGTTTAATCACAGTGGCCGATCGATCGCATTAACCCCTATGGAATCATGGTCGTAGTGTATACACACTGTATACAGTACGGCTGTGATTCCATGCGGCCGCACAAAAAACTGCCATGTCTATTTTGTGCGGCCACTATTCAGTGAATAGCAGCCGCATGAAATAGACTGTGCACACAATGTAAAGTACAGCTCCCGGCCGTACTTTACATTGCAATGTATGGCTAATTGGAGTGCAGGCACATCCTAATATGCCCGTATTCCAATTAAGTTGAAGTGATGTACTGCAGTATTAGCCAGGTTAAAGACCTCAGACAGCGGCTGTGTAACAGAACGGCCACTGTTTTGCTATGTGTGAACATGGCCTGAAGCTGTGTTCGCACACTTTTTTTCTTAGCCTTATTTTCAGTTGTTTTTCGGTTTACACCAGGTGTGTGTGTGTCTGTGTATAATGTGTGTGTAATTGATTAGATTTGCCCCATCTGAAGCTGCAGAAGCTGAAATCCAGCTTGTAGCTGGCGTAGATTTCCAAGGTAAATTGGGCACAGGATGAGGCCACACTACTCTGTGTCTGTTACATCCCTTGTCTGCCCCTTAGGCTGGGATCACATATAGTAAAATAAAATAAAAAATAGCTGTAAAACCGGTATAAAAGCAGCTGTTTTTTTTCCATCCGATATTAAGTTCTATTAAATTGGATGTAATTTCATGGTTGGCTGAATGCAACTTTATTTTACTGTATATTTTGTACACACCATATTGTGGTACATATTATATTGGTACACATTAAATAGGCTTTAATTTTATGGAGGGGTGGGGGATGCAAACAATTACAACTTTACCATTGTTTTTGTATTTTTCCACTTTTTACCATGCAGTACAAATAACATCTTATCCTTCTTCTGTTGCTTGGTAATAGTACAGTAATATCAAATATATATTTTTTAATAGTTAAAAAAAAAATTTAAATTAAAAAATATATATATATTTTTGCACCCCCAAAATTTTTCTTTTTTTGTGGAATTCCAAGAGCCTGAACATTTTTATTTTTCTATCAAGGTCACTGTATGATTTTTTTATCGGTACTGTTTTGTGGTACAGTATATAAAATGTATTTAACACTGTTAGCAGTAAGCACTATTCCTAGCAAAATCCTGATGGTGTGAATAGTGACTAAAAATTAAAAGTGGTGCAGCTGATATAATCTGATATAATGGAGTCTAGCTAAATATGGTGTATAACTAGAGATGAGCGAACCGGGTTCGGGTTCGAGTCGATCCGAACCTGAACGTTCGGCATTTGATTAGCTGGGGCTGCAGAACTTGGATAAAGCTCTAAGGTTGTCTGGAAAACAGCCAATGACTATATCCATGTTTTCCACATAGCCTTAGGGCTTTATCCAAGTTCAGCAGCCACCGCTAATCAAATGGTGAAAGTTCGGGTTCGGATCGACTCGAGCATGCTCCAGGTTCACTCATCTCTATGTATAACTATTGCAGGGAATGAATACAGCGACCCTTACTAGTAAAGCAATCTTCTTTTATTCAGTGTAAACCATGGTAACATGCAGTATAAAAGGCTCTTATGCTGCATGTTACCATGGTGTACATTGCATAAAATAAGATTGTGTTACTAGTAAGGGTCACTGTATTCATTCTCTGCAGTAGTTATATAACATATATTGTTTAGCTTTTATTGTTTTAAGGAGGGACATTTTGTAATGGTTCTTCAAATTAAATTTTTATGGCTTTCAAAATGCAGTTTTAGTGATTCCTTAGATCCTTATGATTATGGCAGTGTAATATATTGTGTGTAAATATAACCACTTTTCATTTAAAAAAAAATTAAGTTGTATTTTTTTACTGCACTGTACTTTCTTTTAAATTATTTTTGTAAATTCTTCGTTGGACGTCCCCATGCAATTTTATGATCGCTTGCATATTGCTTTAGCATACTGTTAGTACACCAAACTATTATTGTCTGTTAGTGTCACACTAGTAGGCAATGTATTGTAGTCTTTGTTTAGAACTGTGATTCATGTGCAGTTTAAATAGAACCAACTAGTCCATTATGGATAGCATCCCATTTATCCTCCTCAACTCACAGCTATAGTGCCCCAAGTGCCCTTACTAATCATAATTGATTTGTGACATTGGGTGGTCATACAGATGTTTTACAGGGATCCCTATGAAAAATCCCTAAAAAAACTAAGCTTAAATAAAGCATTCAATGGATCGTATAGCAATATTTCTTCACAACAAACTGCCCCCCCCATACACCCCCCCCCCAAAAGAAAAAAGTCTTGCTGACTAGTCTGTTTATAGTGTACATGTGCTATCCCATCACAATAGGGTAATATGAAAATACAAAGCTCTGTACTACTTAGTTTTATATTGTTCTCATCTTATTGTTGCCCTCAAGATAATAATAATAATAATAATAATAATAATAATAATAATAATTTACAGACATGTTTGGTATCCATCTATACCTGTTCCCACCATAGAGATGGAGACATTATAGTGTGAAGCCAGGGGTACAGTTGTCAGCCAAATCATTGTTCTCATTGAATAGACAAAGAAGCTTGGGCACCATTGCAGGACAAAACTTCCTTTATTTCACATTTCATAATACAGCATGTACAGATATTCAGATCAGCTGTCACAATATGGGCCAATGCGTTTCAAGTATATCTGCATGTGTTCTTTTATGGAATAGAAAATTATTCAATCTGCAATGGTGCTGGGGCT
Source organism: Dendropsophus ebraccatus (assembly GCF_027789765.1). Classification (NCBI taxonomy): domain Eukaryota; kingdom Metazoa; phylum Chordata; class Amphibia; order Anura; family Hylidae; genus Dendropsophus; species Dendropsophus ebraccatus. Next base: position 73,599,430 of record NC_091462.1, on the reverse strand, counting down.
ACTTTGTTTATTGTTTGGATTCCCATGCAGGGAACCCATAGTGCTCGTAGAACATGTGAGCAGAGACTGGGAGATAGTCTGTAATGTAGATGAGCATGAAAAGCTTGTTTGGATATTTTATTGTTCTCATTGTCTCAATGCACAATGTTCTTGTGGTCAAAATCCATTTCCAGAACCGATGAAAACAGATTGAGGCTATGGTGAGACACAGTAAAATAAAAGCCAAATACAGACATAATTTTGAGGTAAAATTACAGCTGTATTTTCAAAATAATGATGTGCTCCATAGAATTCAATTTGAAATTGGTCCACACTGCACGAACCCTATAGTATAACAGCAGTAATTGATTACAACTGTCCAAATAATTAACACACTCATTGTTTACCATCTGCTTTTACTATTTTTTTTTTATCTGCTAACACGTTGTTGTTTTTTTTTATTAGAGATGAGTAACCTCTTGGCATTTGAATACCAGTGGCTTTAAATTATGGTCATATTTAAGCTTTCATTTTACTGTGTGTGAACTTAGCCTGAATCATATTATCAGTAATAATATGAAATATAGAAGCAGAAATTGAATGACTGATGGCTGAAGAATAGTATGCATAAAAACAATAGATATGCTGTATCAATCTAAGCCAAAATTATCACCATTGTTCACTCTGATACCAAAGTGACAGTAAAAAAATGTCTTAACTTTTCATCTGTCACAGATGTTTTTGTGCCCCAAGGTTGTTTAGATATATACCCCTGCTTACACAGTACACTGTATTAGCTCACATCTTGGATATGAAAACTGCCCTGTATCATAGCATTAGGGTCTTATGAGAAGTAGTGTTTTAAGAGATGCATCTTTCTAATCCCAATCTTTGTAATCCCAATTACATAGCTGGTTTACAGCCCTTCCAAACATACATTTTTCTTTTTTATTATGCATTGTAGATCTTGTGATATATGGCATTCATGTGTTTTGATATATGAAGTGAGATAACACACCATTCTCCCCAATGTACAGCCCCCATCACAGTGTAGCTACACCATGATAAGGAGAAGGGTGGAGTAGAGCTGGGTGTCACTTCTATCCGAACAGGGGCGATAATCACAAAACTGATGAGCTTCCTATTATTATCATCATCCCTAGAATGGGTGGGAAGGCAAAAAGCTGATGAAGCAAAGTCAGCATAATGCAATCTGATCTATTGTGCTCTTCACCCTCTATCCTCCTGCATACAGTGTCTAGAATAGGATCTGTTTTATTAAATACAAACTTTACCAATGTTAGGCTAAGGATGTGTTCACATAATGTCTTTTTTAGGCAAAGTAAAGGTTGTTGTTTGATAATGATGGCCGAAATCATGTTCTTGATCATTACTGACGGCCGTTATTGTAAAAACACTGGCCATTAGTTTACATAAAAAGACATTGTGTGAACATAGCCTAATTTAGCCTTATTTAAATATTTCCTGAGAGTCTAGAAGAAGCAATATAAAAGTGGTGAAGGCAAGTACTGTACGTGGTGGCATTAAGAAGTGTGTCGGGTGATTGGCCTCACGTTTACCGCAGTTTGATTAAGATGAGGGAAATTTGTCCCATTTTTGATATTTCCTAAATAGATTCATGCTATGATACTATTGCCTTGTCTCCTTTACTGGACAGTGCACAAGGAGAGACGGTCTTATTAGTCTTCTGCTATGAAGCTTGTGAACACTTGTGAGGTTTGGGTTTATATTCTATTAGGCTATGTTCACATGGCGTAAGACATAGCGAAGATTATCCTGGCTGGTACTGCAGTACCGGCTGGATGATCTTCATTTCTGATTAATTGGGATGCAGGCGCATCCGTGTGGGCCCGCATCCCAATTCAGCCAGGTTGTTCTGAACCTAGACCTCCTTCCCACCTTTCTCTGTACATACATGACGGTAATGTGGTAGGGTCCTATGGAGCAAGCTCATTATGGTCACGTTGGGGGTTGTAGTGCTTTATCTATAGCCAATGAAAGAATTGTATTATGCTCTCGTGCAGTGGTCGGACCATGTTGGGAGTTGTGGTGATCTATGTAGAGGGTTTAATAGAAATAGATTATGGTGATGTTAGGGGTTGTGGTCTTCTATGTATGCAGCAATAGTAGTGTTTTATGATTTTACAGGATAAAACCGTGCAATATGTCCTGACCGCAGCAGCCAATGATTGGCTGAGTGGCCTGTCAGCACAGAGACTGCTCTGAAGCTGCAGCTATGGCATCGGGAAGGAAGCAGGGGGCAGGAGAAGTACAGGAGCATGGAGAGGTGATGTATAATAGTTTATTCAATTGTTAACCACCGTCCGCGCATCGCTATTACACATAGCAATGCATGGTCGGCAGCCGATGATTTTGGTGTCAGACCACTTGATCACTTTTGGTGTCAGACCACTTGATCACTTTTGGTGTCAGACCACTTGACCACTTGATCATTTCATCGTCAGCTGATTGTTGTCTCTTTTACACAGAGAGATAATGGGCTGAATTGGCTCCGCTTCACACAATGGAGCGTGCGACCAAGGCTGCACTCTCCATTGTGTGAACTGAGAGGTTCTGTGCTGCCGCTATTCATGTCAGTTTTTTGGACGGCCAGATGGAATCCTGGCCGGAGCGTATACTATGGGGGAGATTTATGAAAGGGTGTAAATATACACCTGGTGTAAACTGCCCACAGCAACCAATCACAGCTCGGCTTTTAGCTCTGGTAAAATATAAGAGGGGCTGTGATTGGTTGCTGTGGGCGGTTTACACATAAATCTCCCCCTATGTGTATACGTCCCGGACGGGATTCTATTCATTCAAATGCAAAATGTTTCCCATAAATCATGGCCGTTGTTGCAAATTGCAACAACGGTCGTAATTTATGTAAAACATACATTGTATGAATATAGCCTTACTCACTTTTATGTGAATTTTTGATGCCTTACTCACTTTTATTTGAATTTTTGATGCCATACTAATTCCATACGGAATTATTCAGTATGTGATCATGCAGGGGGGACCCTCTATGATCTTGAGGACAGGGGGCCAAGTTTCCCATTAGGATGGAGAGGCTGTTGCATATGCACACAGCTTACACACACAAAAACTCTGAAATTCAAAGATGCATTTCCCTACGGCGTTTTCTACTGCACTAGAGGGAACTGCCGCCGGATCACTGGATAAGCGTAAACCCGGCCTTAGAATTCTCTTGTGTGAATGGAAAAGGAAATTATAATGTCATTATTTTCCATGACTGAAGTTTTAAAAACATTCCTGGTGGAATACAATTGCAGCAAAATGCATGTGAGTAAATCAGATTCATACAATCTACGCAAATTATCTGTGTACAAATTAACCTGACTTGCAGACTTTTAAATTTACATCTCATGAGGGTGACGCTCATTATACTATCTTGTGGCTGGGCCACACGAACGACCACTGGATTGCTCATGCCAGTATTCAACAGGAGAATATTTGTTAGATGCGACCTGTTTTGAGTATTCACCCAAAAACCCGGGATTAGGACCCAATTCATCTTTTGCGACTTTTTAAAAAGTGGCACAAACTGGTGCAGGCTTATGTCTGGTCAGTACCAGGTGAATATGCTTGTGCAACTTTTTGTGCGACTTTTAAGTCGACTTTTTAGTTAGAGACATTCACTATAGCAGTGCTACATTTTAATAAATTAGTCACAAGATATTAGAATAAAATTTATACACCAATCCTCATTAGAATAGTTGCACACATTAGACTATTTAGTAAATGTCCTCCATAGCCTTAAGTGGTCCAGTTATCAGGAACGAGCAGTCCTATGAATGCTCACTCAGATAAAAAAAAATCAGCCTATGTGATCGGGCCTTTAGGTCTAATTCACACCTTGTTGAAACTGTACATTCTAGTAGTTTTCTTAGGATATACATCTAACCTACCAGTAGATGTTAAGAGAGTTCTCTTGGTATACATTTGGTTAATACATGCTGCCATAACTATAGTACACTTAAAATTATAGGTTGAAATAGTTATTTCTCAATACAACTATATGCACAAAGAAAGTGTATGCTGTGAAGTATAATTTTTCCAACGAGAGCCAGTATAGATGTATGGCATATGTTTATTGAAATATTTTAAATGGTCTTCCCAAATTGTATTGCTTGAACTGTCAGCCTAAGCCTAGCCTAAATATGTCCTACAAGGGAGCATCTTACAGCCTCGAAATCCCCCCAATTATAATCTGGACTGCGAAACTGATCAGTAAAATTTTTATGTCACCAATTTCTAAGAAATTGTGAATACCAGAAATAATAAGCTCAAAAAACTTTAAATATCAGATATTAAAAGATCAGTAATAATCAGATAGGACTACCCCCCCTCCCCGAATACCAAGATTACTCAGGGTCTGGCACAACAATAGACATCAGAAGTTAAGTAGAAGACTTTGGAAACTGGAATCTTTGAAATCTTGTACAATGTTGTGTGGGTGCAATAATAAAGTTTATGATGCAGTTATTGGTGAGTAATTCCGTGAATATTGGTGAACACTCATTAGATTAATGACCCAATCGGAATACTGGCTGTGCATGTCCTCATGTCCTGAGGCTTGGAACATGCCAAAGGAGTTCACGTAAACAGCATTGCAGGCATTGTATGTGCTGCATGGAAATGTCTTCTTGTATCATTTTCAGATATCATTGTTTATCAATGGATACAGTGTTCGAGGTGGCATGTAATTGTCCTTAGATTGATAAAACACATGAACACAAACATCTACTAAAGGGTGTGCTGCTAAACAAGCATAAATGCAGTGTCTGCAGACAGATAGTGACATGCTGCAGTGAAAGCAGAGATAAAAAAAAACACTGGGAGCAGAGAGATAACTACATTGTACAAGTGTCACATTGGACCTTATTAGGATTTTTTTAAAATATATTTTTACGTTTACTGGTATACCATACTTACCCCACCACCACCATGTGGCACCTACCCTGCCCACCAACATAGTCAGGTGCAGAATGGGTAAAAGTTGTGGGGCCATAATGAATGCCCTTCATGTGGTTTATTACGAGAATGATTGTCTTCTAATCATGTACATGAACATGGATTTAATATTGGAACCATAGGGACTATTCACACTACTGTATGTATATTTCTAATCCTATACACTACTACCTTTGGGTGTCCATAACATGCAAGAGTTCTCTTCTCAGACAGTGTGTCTCCCTTTGTGCTCCTAGCTCCCAATACACTTTCTGCAGCTCCTGTTATTCCTTTAATAGCAGAATGGGCGCCAAATAAGTTTTCACCCAGGCTCACATTTCACATCCACTGGAATCAAATGGTCAGAGACATAGTGCAGTACAGACTAGGGGCCCAATAACATGGAGCCAATTCAGCCTATTATCTCTCTGTGTAAAAGAGACAACAATCAGCTGACGACAATGATCAAGTGGTCAAGTGGTCTGACACCAAAAGTGATCAAGTGGTCTGACACCAAAAGTGATCAAGTGGTCTGACACCAAAATCATCGGCTGCCGACCATGCATTGCTATGTGTAATAGCGATGCGCGGACGGTGGTTAACAATTGAATAAACTATTATACATCACCTCTCCATGCTCCTGTACTTCTCCTGCCCCCTGCTTCCTTCCCGGTGCCATGGCTGCAGCTTCAGAGCAGTCTCTGAGCTGACAGGCCACTCAGCCAATCATTGGCTGCTGCGGTCAGGACATATTGCACGGTTTTATCCTGTAAAATGATAAAACACTACTGCTGCCGCATACATAGAAGACCACAACCCCTAACATCACCATAATCTATTTCTATTAAACCCTCTACATAGATCACCACAACTCCCAACATGGCCCGGCCACTGGACGAGAGCATAATACAATTCTTTTATTGGCTATAGATAAAGCACTACAACCCCCAACATGACCATAATGAGCTTGCTCCATAGGACCCTACCACATTACTGTCATGTATGTACAGAGAAAGGTGGGAAGGAGGTCTAGGTTCACAACAACTTGGCTGCCTTCTTGCAAAAATAGCATCACACCTGTCCACAAGCTGCAGGTGGAGTCCTATTCAGTGTCGAACTGGGGTATCTGGGGCCCACCAGAAGAAATTATCTTTGGGGCCCACCAATGAAAAACCAGTGAAAACGACAGGTCAGTCAATGCTTGTGCGGGTTCTAAAGCTGGGGGCCCAGCTAATATAATGTATGTAAAATGCACAGTGTGAACTGTGGCGTGTATTGTAGACATTGCATACATTTTTCAGCACATATTTTGGTGTATAATAGTTGAGAAGTGTTATTTTCTAATATTTTATAACATTTGCTGCTCTTTACATTTTTATTTTATTTGTAGAGAACTCCTTTAAGGGTGCTTTCACACGTACCGACTCGCAAGTTATTTTCCGCAGAAAATCCGCAGAATATCCGCATGGTACAAATAAACGCACATAATACGCTGCTGTGGGAATACATTGCCATTGAGTTACATAGGAATCATTATCGCAGTGGATTTCGTTGCAATAAACTCGCATTGTGAAATCTGCTGTGAGTCTGTACGTGTGAAGGCACCCTAAAGCATAAAGAGATACTCCAGCAAAAAAAAAAATCTTTCAAATCAACTGGTGTCAGAAAATTATATAGATTTGTAATGTACTTCTATTAAAAACCCTCAATCCTTCTAGTACTTATCAGCTGCTGTATGTCCTGCAGGAAGTGGTGTATCATTTCCAGTCTGACTCACTGCTCTATCCTGCTCCTTTACTTAGTTCCTGACATGGACAGAGGTGGCAACAGAGATCACTGTGTCAGACTGGAAAGAATACACCCCATTCTTGCAGGACATACATACAGCAGCTGATAAGTACTGGAAGACTGGAGAATTTTTTAATAGAAGTAAATTACAAATTTGTGGCACCAGTTTATTTAGGATATACATATATATTATATATATATATATATATATATATATATATATATATATGTGTTAGCAAAAGTAAAAGGAAGAAGAATCCATTATGGTTTACCAGAGAGGTTAAGGCCATTGTAAAAGGAAAAAAGGCAGCGTATAGGAAGTATAAGAAGACTGGGAATGAAGCTGACAGAGAGACGTATAAAAGTATACAGAAGGAGGCAAAGCAGATTATAAATGCTGCTAAAGCCTCAAAAGAAGAAGAAATGGCAAAATCTGTCACTGTGGGGAATAAAACCTTCCGATATATAAGTGACAGGAAGGAGAAGAATGGCTGCAGCATTACTAAAATAAGTAATGGGGAGAATACGTTTATTGATGGACATAAGGCGGTCGCTGACTATTTGAATAGTTACTTCTGCTCAGTGTTTTCAGAAGGTGGCCTTCACAATCACAGGATGGTTGGACACAGCATTGCCTCCAGCTATATGGGTTCAGCTCCAGTATTTTCAGAGGCTGAAGTTGCAGAGGAACTTGCCCGTTTCAGGCTGGGTTCACACACAGTATATTTCAGGCAGTATTTGGTCCTCATGTCAGGTCCTCATAGAAACCAAAACCAGGAGGGAATTGAAAACACAGAAAGGCTCTGTTCACATAATGTTGTAATTAAGTGGATAGCCGTCATTTGATGGCAAATATTTGCTGTTATTTTAAAACAACGGCCGTTGTATTGAAATAATGGCAGTTATTTACCGTTATATGGCGGCCATCCACTCAATTTCAACATTGTGTGAACAGAGCCTTTCTGTGTTTTCAATCCACTCCTGGTTTTGGTTGCTATGAGGACCTGACATGAGGACCAAATACTGCCTGAAATATACTGTGTGTGAACCCAGCCTAAAGCTAAATAAGGCGATGGGTCCAGATGGGATCCATCCCAGGGTTCTTAAAGAACTCAGATTTGTGATTGCTGCCCCCCTGACAGATCTGTATAACCAATCCCTGCTAACAGGAGATGTCCCGGATGATTGGAGAACAGCCAATGTTATACCAATCCACAAGAAGGGGAATAGAGAAGAGCCCAGTAACTACAGGCCAGTGAGCCTGACATCTGTAGTAGTGAAAATGATGGAAACTCTTCTAAAAAAGAAGATAATGGATCACCTAGGAATCAACAATTTGATGGATCCAAACCAGCATGACTTTACTGAGGGCCGATCATGTCAGACTAATGTCATTGATTTCTTTGATTATGCAACAAAAGTGCTGGATAAAGGTGGTGCTGTGGATATTGCCTATCTGGACTTCAGCAAAGCCGCAGATACAGTTCCCCATAAAGAGCTGATATAGAAGAAATTGGACTTAATCCCTGGATAGTTCAGTGGATTTGTGGTTGGCTGAAGGATAGATATCAGAGGGTTCTTGTTAATGGTGTATATTCCGTGCAGAGACTGGTTACAAGTGGTGTGCCACAACGGTCTGTTCTGGGTCCTATTCTTTTTAATATGTTTGTAAGTGACATAAGAGAAGGGTTGGTAGGTAAAGTTTGTCGGTTTGCTGACGACACAAAAGTGTGCAATAGGGTTGATATTCCTGGAGGTGTCAGTAATATGGAAAACGATTTAGCTTTGCTAGATAAGTGGTCCAAACAGTGGAAATTGAAGTTCAACGTTTCCAAATGTAAAATAATGCACTTGGGAAGGAGGAATCCTCTATCCGAGTATCACATCGGCAGTACTGTGTTGGAAAAGACTTCAGAAGAGAAGGATTTAGGGGTAATGATATCGGACAACCTTAAAATGAGTCACCAGAGCATTCAGGTGGTGGGGAAAGCAAATCGTATGCTGGGGTGTATAGCTAGAGGTATAACCAGTAGGAAGAGAGATTTTGATCCCGCTGTATAGAGCTCTGGTGAGGCCACATCTGGAATACTGTGTCCAGTTCTAGAGACCTCACCTAAAAAAGGACATTGATAAAATAGAACGGGTCCAAAGACGACCCCCTGTTAGATCCCCCTATAGTATTGTGATCCCGCCGGGTCCCGCTTCCTGAGCCGGTCGGGTCACGGAAATATGAGCGCCCGAAGCCCGGCGCGCGCGCTGACAGCAGAGTCAGATGCCCATAGAGAATTTATGGGGAGTCCGATGCTCCGTCATTCTCTATGGGCATCGGACTCATCCCTCAGCGCGCGCGCCGGGCTTCGGGCGCTCATATCTCCCTGACCCAACCGGCTCAGGAAGCAGGACCTGGCGGGATCACGTAAGTATAGGGGGATCTAACAGGGGGTCGGGAGCCTGTCACCCCGGCACGGGGGGTGACAGGTCCTCTTTAAGTATGTTAAAGGACTAAATAAGGTTCAGGAGGGAAGTGTTTTTAGTAAAAAACTGAGCTCAAGAACAAGAGGACACAGTGAGAGGTTAGTTGGGGGAAAGATCAGAAGCAATGTGAGAAAATATTATTTTACTGAAAAAGTAGTAGATACCTGGAACAAACTTCTAGCAGAGGTGGTTGGTAAATCTACAATAACAGAATTTAAACACGCCTGGGATAGACATATATCTATCCTAAGATAATAAGAAAGAAAATACTAAAAGGGCAGTGGTCTTTTTCTGCCGACAATCTTCTATATATATATATATATATATATATATATATATATATATATATATACATATATATATATTTTTTTTTTGCTAGAGTACCCCTGTAATACTACTTTTAAAGTACTACTTTTTTACTTTTAAATAACTAGACATACCCTTTGGTACAGTCAATGCAGTTTCTCCAGTGATCACCTATTTCCTATAAAAGTCTGGGAAATGTAGTGTTACATGCCACCCATACTGCTTGTCTGTACTCTGGAGGATTTCCAGGTAGGCATCGTCTCCTTCTCTATTCATTTCACCAGCTTTATGTATAATACTCCTTGGCCGCCCTTTCAGCATACAATTACATCAGATTGTCAGCAGTCTCCTTCATGTTAACAAATCTGCCGTATATAATCGTATACCAGTGGATTCTAAACTGAGTGACCGGAAATGCTGGGAATTGTAGTGTATAGAAATGTCTGTGAACCAAAGGTGTCCCTCCAAAAAGATGGGAAATATGGAGGAAGGGCTGACTGCAAAGCATTGTGGGGAAGCCTGATGTCATGTGTTTTCAGTCATCATCATCATCATCATCACCATCATAAGCTTTACAGCAATGGAGCAGCATTATCAGTCTGCCAGAGACAAAACCCGGCCTGATTTGCCCATAGCAACCAATCACAGCTAACCTTTCATATCTTAACAAGCTCTTATAAAATTAAAGCTGAGCTTTGATTGTTTGCTATGGGCAAGTTAGTTGCACATGGCAACCAATTGCAGTCATTTAAGAAACGAAATCTGAGCTGTGATTGGTTGCTATGGGCCACATCAAACCATATTATTTAGTGATCTTAGTGTGGCCTAACCATAAGCTGTTTGCTTGGTCACAAGTGTGTTTAGTGACCTCTGCAGTAAAGCGCATCGCCCGTCATTAATAGGTTAATGCATCAGATGTGTTTACCTACAGTAACCATGGCAACCGTGCACTGTGATGACAAGCGCTTATGTCATAAAGAAGGTTCCATAAAGCAATGCACTGCGCCCTGATCAGTGCCATCTTGGATGCGCCAGAGGACCTTGAGCTTGATTACTTTACTGCCCCCTACCCTTGATGCAATTTGGAGGTTCTAGCAGGGGATAAGGGGTGATCTGCTTTAGATTACCCCTCTATCGACTCTCCACCTTCTTAAGAAGCGGACCTGGATCTGTGAGGGAGAAGAAATACATCCACCAGCCATCTAAAAGGTGACAGATATTGCCGCCAGATCTCTCTCACATCCAGTTTATTATTTATAGTATGGTATGACTCTCTAAGCCCAGGGGAGGGGCAACTCTCCAGCCATGGCTCCCTCAAGGTTTCCCCCACAGGGGTTTTTTCCTCGCCTGAGTGCTGGAGGGTGACGCTTTGTGAGTCGGGGGTCTGCCATTTTCAGTGTCATGTAATTGTAAATAAAATTGGGACCCTTTGACACCTGATTACATTGTGTTGTCTCTTTATTTTGCGTTCTTTGGTTTAATTTACTATGCTGGGGAGTTGGGGATCCATCACATATTGCAGAGTGATAAAGCTGGACATCTGCCTGCTATACAAATCTATCAACTGCACAATGAGCGCAAGTAGTACGGAGCAGTGGCATGTATGTGCGTATTCCTGGATTAAAGGGACACTAAAATCTTCAAGGAAAAACATGCACCACAAGGTTTGGCAAAAGGCTTTTTCAAGTGACAGAGTCACATCAATCATAGCATATCACAGCAACATGGTGGATCTTGTGTGTGGGGAGCATCAGGGACAAGGCAAAGTATTGCACCCCCACACATATACATCCAGGTTTGGCCTAGGTAGCTCCCCCCCCCCAATCCACAGGATAGAGGATATCAAGCTGATTGGTGGGGGTCCCAGTGTCACAACAATGTGAAGAATGTGGCCCCCTCAAATAAACAGTGTGGACGGTGCTCCATTAATTCTCTATAGGTCTTTTTATCCCTTATCCTGTGAATAACTTTGGGAGAGGCGTATGTTCTCATGTACTATATGGCTGGACTCTGTGTTTTTCAGATATACTGTATGTCATATGGTATTTTTGGGGGTCAAAAACGCTGCAACCAGATGTTAGCTGATAGTCAATGGGAAAAAGCGAAAAGCAATACTGATAGGACATTTTTCTGCTATGGTGTTTTTTTTTGTTGTAGTTGTTTTTTTTTAATTTTAGCAGGCTAAGGCTATGTTCACACGACGTCCTACAAAGGAAAAAGGTGTCCGCTTTCTGTGTTTAAAAAGACATCCATTATTGTATCATTTTAATATGCTTGACTAAAATGCATTGAAATCTATGTAATAATGGACGTCTTTTTCACACATTGTATTGAATGTGTCCGCCTCAAAAGACGTCCGCTATTCCATAGACTTCAATGCCTTTTAGTCAAGCATATTAAAATGATACAATAACAGACATCTTTTTAAACACAAAAAGTGGACACCTTTTTCCTTTTTAGGACGTCATGTGAACATAGCCTATGTGTTAGGTGATTTGCCACAGACTTCTATAGAGGGAATACTGTCATGTCTATATGGAAATTAGTGTTTTTTCCCCCAGTTCTTCAACAGAAAACCTGGAATCATAAACTATCACACGACTTGTACTAAAAAAACACAAGGGATAAAATGCCAATAGTAATTTATACTAAAATGAGAAAATGACCAAAACACCAAAAAGCAGGAAAATGTGCAACAATGTTAATCTTGGTTCAGATTTGTACTGAATTTTTCAAAAGTAAAGGGGTACTCTAGCAAAAAAAAAAAAAATCTTTCACATCAACTGGTGTCAGAAAGTTATAAAGTTTTGCATTTCACTTCTATTTAAAAATCTCCAGTACTTATCAGCTGCTGTATGTCCTGCAGAAAGTGGTGTATTCTCTCCAGTATGACACAGTGTTCTTTCGGACATCAGTTGATTTAAGAGAAAAAAACACAACCTTTTTTTGCTGTAGTACCTCGTTAAATAAAATTAAAACGTTAATTAGCTTGACAGTAGAGACTAGACAGTGTAAAAATGCACCATATTTGGGTCCAGTTCACACCAGGTTTTTACTCATTTTGCTCCCAGACAGATACGTCCCCACATAATTATAATGGATGCCACTTTATACCATCTGTTCTACATAGACTTCCAAAATTCATACTGCAATACCTCCCGTTGTTGCTTTTTGTTCTGAATCATAATGTTATGACTCATAACTGATTGTAAATGTCTAGAAAGTGGCACATGTCAAGATTTTCTTTATCGCTAAAGAAATCCTATCAGGACATATTGCATGGTTTCATTCTGTAAAAACATAAAAAAACTACTACTCTAAATGTGACCATAAAACATTGTTATTATGCTGCATACATAGTAGACCACAACCCCCAACATAATCTATTTCTATTATACAGTACCCTCTGCATAGATCATCACAACTCCAAACATGACCCAACTACCGGATAAGAGCATAATACATTGCATGGTTGGATATTTGTACTTCCCAGAGAAAATCTTGCAGCTTTTTTCCTGAATAAAGCAACAAATTGAGGATTCATGCACAAGAAACAATCGCCAGAAGAGACAGGCATTCAAAGATGGTCTTCACATGTAAAGAAAATTGGAAGGGAAGAGGACTGTGTAATGGGGGGTTCTCTGGAGGCACAAACACTACATGGAAGTTAGGTGTCTATGAATATCAACCTGAGAGTATCTATAAAAGCTTTCCAGGGGTTAATTCCTTTTCCTTCATTGATTTTAGCCATGGTTGTAACTCCTCATCTTCTAAGAACCATAACTCTATGGGGACATTTATCAAAGTTACATCCAGGGAGTCACCTGGAAGAAGGCACAGATTTGACCCTTCTTTCTGGCAAATGTCTGCCGCATTCACCGCTCGCTTAATGGGCAGACGTGGGGGAGGAGGAGACTTGGAGTGCACGGCAAGGTGGGGAGGAGAAGTGTAGCCCCAAAATCCATTAAGTCCTGTACGGTGGCTATCAGGGGCGTAGCTAATGTCTCCTGGGCCCTGGTGCGAGAGGCCAACTTGCCCCCCCCCCTCCTTTCACGACCAAGTGATGCTATTGGTGTGTATATATATATATATATATATATATATATATACACACACACACACCAAGTCAGATATTACCAATAACACTAGCATATAGGAAGAGAAAGTATTATCACCGTACATATTACCGCCATACTGTTACCGACCAAATCCTGTATACTGAGACCAATATTACCAGTAATACCAGTATATAGGAAGGAAACATCACACCGCCACACCACAACCACTACCATCACCACCATATTGTTACTGACCAAATCCAGTATACTAAATCACCTCATCCAGTCATATAGAGGTGGCCCCAGCTCTATACAGGTTCTATACACCATATACATTACAGTGCAGTTATATCAGGTGACGTCTTCTCTGATCAGAGATCTTTCCTTTCCATCTTCTCCATCTGTCCTGGGCCATTATGAGAACTTCTCTGAGCCACAAATCCACAGAATCTGCCAGACAGACATATTAGGCTCCTCACACTGGCACCATCCTCATCTCTATACACACTGCACATCTGTACTGTCCCCTTTACACCCTCATTTAGTGGGTAGCCCTGACTCTATGTGACCCCCTAATAATATATGCCCCCCTCTGTGTATTCCCTCTCCCCCCATGTTGCCCCCCCAATAGATGGCCCCTCTCCCCCCATGTTGCCCTCCTTATAGATGGCCCCCTCTCCCCCCACCCTCCCTTATAGATGGCCTCCTCTCCCCCCTCCATATAGATGGCCCCCTCTACCCCCTCCCTTATAGATGGCCCCCTCTCTCCTCACCCTCCCTTATGGATGGCCCCCTCTCCCCCCACCCTCCCTTATGGATGGCCCCCTCTCCCCCCACCCTCCCTTATGGATGGCCCCCTCTCCCCCCACCCTCCCTTATAGATGGCCCCCTCTCTCCCACCCTCCCTTATAGATGGTCCCCTTCCCCCCCTCCCTTATAGATGTTCCCCTCCCCCCCCTCCCTTATAGATGGTCCCCTTCCCCCCACCCTCATAGATGCCCCCCTCTTCCCCCCCACCCTCATAGATGCCCCCCTCTTTCCGCCCACCCTCATAGATGGCTCCTCTTTCCCCCCACCCTCATAGATGCCCCCCCTCTTTCCCCCCACCCTCATAGATGCCCCCCTCTTTCCCCCAACCCTCATAGATGCCCCCTCTTTCCGCCCACCCTCATAGATGCCCCCCTCTTTCCCCCCACCCTCATAGATGCCCCCCTCTTCCCCCCTCACCCTCATAGATGCCCCCTCTTTCCCCCCACCCTCATAGATGCCCCCCCTCTTTCCCCCCACCCTCATAGATGCCCCCCTCTTTCCCCCCACCCTCATAGATTGCCCCCTCTTTCCGCCCACCCTCATAGATGCCCCCCTGTTTCCCCCCACCCTCATAGATGCCCCCCTCTTTCCCCCCACCCTCATAGATGCCCCCCTCTTTCCCCCCACGCAGCAGGCTGATAAAAAAACAAAACAAACTTAACTCACCTGACAACGCACTCCCACATTGATCCTCACTCCTCCTGGTCTGTCCGCTGCTGCCGGGGGTGTCGCATCTTATCCCCGGCAGCGTGCGCATCCCAGAGCTCCCTGCGCGTCGGAACCGGAAGTCAGGGCCCAAGGCGCGCAGGGAGCTCTGGCGCGCTGCCGGGGGTAAGACGCGACACCCCGGCAGCCGGGGGAAGACGGAGCCGGACTCTTGTGACCGCAAGCAAAACAATGCTTGCGGTCACAAGAGTGATTGATCGGGATTGACCGTGACCGCGGTAGCTACGCCACTGGTGGCTATCTAAAACAATAGTATATCAGGTAGACAAGTAGTATGTCAGACAACAGTTCTAATTTCTTCCTTCTTCTGTATTTTTTCCCTATACTTATTCTGTTGTTGCTGTAGATTCTCACCCCACCCCAGCGTTAGTTAATGTGCAGCTAATAAAGAAAATCTGAAAATATCTGCTCCATTAAATGTGCTAAATGTGCAATTTAAGGCTATGTTCACACTACGTAAGTTTCCGGCCGTAGCGCGTTCCGTGAATAAGCGGCCGGAGACTTACGTAGTTTGCGTACAATTGAAAGTATACGATCTACCACTGCACAGTTCACACTACGTAAGAACTTACGCCCGGATCATATGCGGCACCGTAAAAAATGAACCAGACCATTGTTTCAGGACAGAAATGCTGTAACTTACGCCCGTAGCCAGTGTCTGACTGGAGTACTTGGGCCCACCAGGGGAAATCATTCTTGGGGCCCACCCTTCTGCCACTATACTTATCTATGGTAACATTAATAAGGCTCCAGTTACACGGCGTGATATGGGGCAGTGTAGAGCAGCAAACCATTGCTAATCAGCAGGGCAGGAATATATAGAGATGTGCGGACGCCAGCAATGATTTGTACAGATGCACAAAAGATCAAATCAGCCGACTATGGGACATTTGCTTGTCAGCTTATCTCTGGCACTTTTACATGGGGCTTCCAAGGAGCACTTGTTACCAATTATTGGCCTGTATAATCGCGCTATAAGACAATTTTCTTTGCATGATAACACTGTATACTTAGATACAAAAGTGATACAGCCACCAATAACACATATTACCGCCATACTGTTACTGCCCAAATCCAGTATACCAAGACTGATATTACCAATAATACCAGTATAAAAGAGGGAAATATTATCACCTCACATATTACCACCATACTGTTTCTGACCAAATCCTGTGTACTATGACCAATAACCAGCATATAGAAAGGAAATATTACCGCTACACCACAACCACCATATCGTTACTGACCAAAAGTATACTAAATCCAATAAAACACAGTACCACATAAAAAGTAACAAATAATACCACCACATACTGACTAATACCACCACATACTAACACCACCGCTGCTACTAAATAATCCACTGTACACAGATCACTATCACCTCATACAGTCATATAGAGGCTGACCCAGCCCTACACAGGCTCTATACACCATATACATTACACTGTAGTTATATCAGGTGACTCACAGGGGACGTCTTCTCTGATCGGAGTTCTTCCCTTTTTATCTCCATCTGCTCTGGGCCATCATGAGAACTTCTCCGAGCCACGAATCCACAGAATCTGCCAGAGAAAGATATTAGGCTCCTCACTCTGGCACCATCCTCATCTCTATACACACTGCACATCTGTATTGGCCCCTTTACACCCTCATTTAGTGGGTAGGCTGACATATATATCCCTTATAGTATATGCCCCCCTCTCTGTAGACACCTTATAGATGGTCCCTTGTTCAGTCCTCCATATAGATGGCCCCATGTGCATCTACTATAGTAGAGAGCAGTAGTGGATTATAATAGGGGCGTTTTGGGCGGCAGCTGGGGCCCTGAGCTCCTGGGGGGCCCATGACCACCCAAAAAGACTTATACTTTCAATGGTGTACTGTCTCCTGGCTACACTTCCGCCATGATTTGCAAAAAATCACTGTTTTTTTATGGCAATTTTGCACAAATCAGGACATCATGACATTATCTATCCTGTACTATGAACGCCAGGCTAGTGCTTCCATAGTTACAGTGGGGTGGGGGGGCCCAGGCTTGGTGAGCAGCCCGGGGCCTATGGTAAAGTTAATCCGCCCCTGGTAGAGAGCCCCCTCTGTGTAATCCCTTTATAGTAGATGACAACCTCTGTGCATCCCCTATATCAGGGGTAGGGAACCTCGGCTCTCCAGCTGTTGCAAAACTCCCATCATGCCTGGACAGCCGAAGCAAAAGCTGTAGTTTTGCAACATATGGAGAGCCAAGGTTCTTTATCCCTGTCCTCTGTGTAGTCCAAAATAGTAGATGCCCCCCTGTGCATGCCCAATTGTATACGCCCCCCCCATGTAATGCGCCTTATAGATGGCCCCTTTGTTGTCCCCCTCTGTGTAGTGACCCTTATAGATCGCCTTCCCTCTGTTTTCCCCATTATAGATGGCCTCCCCTGTATTGTCCCCCTTATAGATGTCCCCCTGTGTTGCCCCCCTTATAAATGGCACCCCGTATTGTCCATCCCTCATATATATAGCCCCCAGAGTTGTCCATGCCCCATATAGGTAGCCACCTTATGTTATCCATCCCCCATATAGATAGCCCTCAGTGCTGTCCATCCCCCATATAGCCCCCTTATGTTTTCCATTTCCATATAGGTAGCCCCCTTATGTTGTCCATCCCCCATATAGACCCTTATGTAGTCTATCCCTCATATAGCCCCCAGTCTTTTCCATCCCCCATATAGCCCCCAGTCCTTTCCATCCCACATATAGCCCCCTTATGTTGTCCATCACCCCATAGCCCCCCTTATGTTGTCCATCCCCCCATAACCCCCCTTATGTTGTCCATCCCCCTATAGCCCCCCTTATGTTGTCCACCCCCTCTATAGGCCCCCTTATGTTGTCCACCCCCCTATAGCCCCCCCCCCCCCTTATGTTGTCCAGCCCCTCTATAGCCCCCTTATGTTGTCCAGCCCCTCTATAGCCCACCTTATGTTGTCCACCCCCTCTATAGCCCCCTTATGTTGTCCGGACCCTCTATAGCCCCCCCTCATGTTGTCCAGCCCCTCTATAGCCCCCCTCATGTTGTCCAGCCCCTCTATAGCCCCCCCTTATGTTGTCCAGCCCCTCTATAGCCCCCCCTTATATTGTCCAGCCCCCCATAGCCCCCCTCATGTTGTCTAGCCCCTCTATATCCCCCTCATGTTGTCCAGCCCCTCATAGCCCCCAGTGTTGTTCATCCCCCCATAACCCCCCTCATGTTGCCCGGCCCCTCTATAGCCCCCCCTTATGTTGTCCATCTCCCCTATAGCCCCCCCTTATGTTGTCCATCTCCCCTATAGCCCCCCTTTATGTTGTCCAGCCCCCCATAGCCCCCAGTGTTGTTCATCCCCCCATAGCCCCCCTCATGTTGTCCAGCCCCTCTATAGCCCCCAGTGCTGTCCCCATCTGATAAAAAAAAACCCAACAACAACTCACCTTACAACACGCTCCCCCGTCGGCATCGTGTCTCTTCTTCTCTCTTCACTGTCAGATGAGCAGCTCCCTGGTCCCGGGCTGCGCCACCACTGAGCTCCATGTGAGCTGCGGCGGCTGCTGGGACTTCCGGTATGCGCACCCTGTACCGGAAGTCCCAGCTGCCGCGGCACGCACACGGAGCTCAGTGGTGGCGCAGCCCGGGACCAGGGAGCTGCTCATCTGACGGGGACGGGGGCGGCACGCTTGTGACCGCAAGCAGAACGCTGCTTGCGGTCACAAGAGTGATTGACAGGGCGGGAAGCCTATGGCTTCTCGCGCTGTAAATAGGAACCCTGCTACATTTAACTGGAAGCGATTGATGCGATCGCTTCCAGTTAAAAGGCAAGGTGCGGCACCCGGAGGCCGAGTGGCCCCCCCAGGAGCACGGGGGCCCCCCTTGGGCTTGCTGGGTGGAGACCACATTGATATGGTCTCCAGCCCTGTGTCCCCTTACTGGGGGGCGGGGCCTACAACTGCTCGGGGCCCACCGGGGAATTCCCCGGTCCCCGGTGGCCCAGTCCGAGCCTGCCCGTAGCGTAACATGTGGTCCCGTACGGAGTGGTGATTTCTTCATTTTTGCACTTTGATTTGCCTATCCAAAAGGTTCTGTGGGGTGTCCGGGGCTAACCGAAGATATCCAAGTAAAAGACCGCTGTCAGATCCCCAGCCGGAGTTTCACACGTATATGTCCGGCCACGTAAAATATACGGCCCGACATATACGTAGTGTGAACATAACCTAAAGAGGTATTTCCCCCAAAAGTTAAAAAATGAAATGCTTCCAAACCTAGCTGGTCTTGCTCACCAGGTCCCCGTGTATTTTGAGCCATCTCCTGTCTTTCAAGCTGACAAACTACATTTCCCATCACGCAGTGCTTTCCCCTGTTTGGTCCATTCATGTACCTGCCCCTTAGCATTCTTTCCTGCCCACTGATGGTCATTGCTACCTTGCACAGTAAACACAGTACTGTGTTTACAGTGCAACTAAAAGAGAGAAGCCCCAATATAGCAGACAAAACCCTGACAATAGTAATTAGTGAAATCATTATAAAATTTTGTGTTATATACCTTCAAAGCCTTCAAACACCTTCTGCAACAACTCCCAGTGTAACAGGCCAAATTAACCCCTGTCCAAATTATACCCGAGTATAGTTTGACCTAGGCATGAGTATACCCCGGGGTATAAAATAGCCTAGGCCAGAGTATACAGGGCCATAGGGAGGGGGGAGCAGAAACCTGGGGGGGGGGGGGGGGCACCATCACAGGGAGCAGAGAGAAAAGGATCACAGTGGATAAGGCAGCCTGGAAGACTCCAGCCCCCTCAGTGTGGGGGGATAGGAGACAATTTTAACTTGATCAAAAGAGGTATTTCCCATACTGTACTGTCTCCTGGCTGCTATTTAGCTATAATTTGCGCAAAATCGTTTTTACCAAGATTTTGCGCAAATCAGGGCTAAACAGCAGCCAGGAGACAGTACAGTAAAGTTACTGTGTAGATGGTGAAGGACCTTGACATGTGACTATGATGTCACCGCAGGTCCTGTATGTACACTGCACTATGGATGAGGAAGACAGAACATACAGGTGTGTGGAAAGGGGAGGACAATCAGGGGTGCCCAATCTGGGGAGGGAAGTGAAGGGTGCCCAGTCTGGGGTGCGGAGGGGAGCAGGGATTTACAGGGTGACACCAGTCTGGGATGGGGGGAGACACACAAGAGAGTGTCCAGCAGTGGCGTAGCTATAGGGGTCGCAGCAGTCGCCATGGCGACCGGGCCCCTACGCTAGGGGGGCCCGCACAGCCCCCCTTGACACTTGTCTCTGAGCATCCCGAGAAGCTGCGGCCGCGCAGTTTCTCGGGATGCACTGATCGCTTTGATGTTCCGGTCGCACAGTGGGCGGGCAGAACATTAAAGCGATCAGAATACAGGAGCAGGACCTGTCAGCGTCCTCCTCCTGTATTCCCTCCCATAGGCTGCTGGCACTTCATACCAGCAGCCTATGGGAGGCCGGGCCGTGACCTCTCCGGCAGGCGTGATCATGTGACGTCATCACGCCTGCCGGAAGCCCCGTCCCTGCGGCTCGCAAGATGGAGCCCGAAGAGGAGGAAGAGCTGCTGCCTGCACAGCATGGATTAGGTATGATGTTTGTTTTTTTAGGGGCACCTCTGGGGGCATTATTAGCTCATGGGGGCACCTCTGGGGGCATTATTAGTTCATGGGGGAACCTCTCGGGGCATTATTAGTTCATGGGGGCACCTCTGGGGGCATTATTAGTGTATGGTGGCACAGCAGGGGGCATTATTAGTTCATGGGGGGCACCTCTGGGGGCATTATTAGTTCATGGGGGAACCTCTGGGGGCATTATTAGTGTATGGGGGCACCTCTGGGGGGATTATTAGTTCATGGGGGGCACCTCTGGGGGCATTATTAGTATATGGGGGCACCTCTGGGGGCATTATTAGTGTATGGGGGTACCTCTGGGGGCATTATTAGTTCATGGGGGCACCTCTGGAGGCATTATTAGTATATGGGGGCACCTCTGTGAGCATTATTAGTTCATGGGGGCACCTCTGGGGGCATTATTAGTCCATGGGGGCACCTCTGGGGGCATTATTAGTTCATGGGGGCACCTCTGGGGGCATTATTAGTTCATGGGGGCACCTCTGGGGGCATTATTAGTTCATGGAGGCACCTCTGGGGGCATTATTAGTTCATAGGGGCACCTCTGGGGGCATTATTAGCTCATGGGGGCATCTCTGGGGGCATTATTAGTGTATGGGGGAACCTCTGGGGGCAGTATTAGTGTATGGGGGCACCTCTGGGGGCATTATTAGTTCATGGGGGGCACCTCTGGGGGCATTATTAGTATATGGGGGCACCTCTGGGGGCATTAATAGCTCATGGGGGCCACCTCTGGGGGCATTATTAGTTCATGGGGGCACCTCTGGGGGCAATATTAGTTCATGGGGGCACCTCTGGGAGCATTATTAGTTCATGGGGGCACCTCTGGGGGCATTATTAGTTCATGGGGGCACCTCTGGGGGCATTATTAGTTCATGGGGGCACCTCTGGGGGCATTATTAGTTCATGGGGGCACCTCTGGGGGCATTATTAGTATATGGGGGCACCTCTGGGGGCATTATTAGTTCATGGGGGCACCTCTGGGGGCATTATTAGTTTATGGGGGCACCTCTGGGGGCATTATTAGCTCATGGGGCACCTCTGGGGCATTATTAGTATATGGGGGCACCTCTGGGGGCATTATTAGTTCATGGGGGCACCTCTGGGGGCATTAATAGCTCATGGGGGCATCTCTGGGGGCATTATTAGTGTATGGGGTTACCTCTGGGGGCATTATTAGTTCATGGGGGCCACCTCTGGGGGCATTATTAGTTCATGGGGGCACCTCTGGGGGCATTATTAGCTCATGGGGGCATCTATGGGGGCATTATTAGTGTATGGGGGTACCTCTGGGGGCATTATTAGTTCATGGGGGTCACCTCTGGGGGCATTATTAGTTCATGGGGGCACCTCTGGGGGCATTATTAGCTCATGGGGGTACCTCTGGGGGCATTATTAGTTCTTGGGGGGCCACCTCTGGAGGCATTATTAGTTCATGGGGGCACCTCTGGGGGCATTATTAGTTCATGGGGGCACCTCTGGGGGCATTATTAGTATATGGGGGCACCTCTGGGGGCATTATTAGTTCATGGGGGCACCTCTGGGGGCATTATTAGTTTATGGGGGCACCTCTGGGGGCATTATTAGCTCATGGGGCACCTCTGGGGCATTATTAGTATATGGGGGCACCTCTGGGGGCATTATTAGTTCATGGGGGCACCTCTGGGGCATTAATAGCTCATGGGGGCATCTCTGGGGGCATTATTAGTGTATGGGGGTACCTCTAGGGGCATTATTAGTTCATGGGGGCCACCAATGGGGGCATTATTAGTTCATGGGGGCACCTCTGGGGGCATTATTAGCTCATGGGGGCATCTATGGGGGCATTATTAGTGTATGGGGGTACCTCTGGGGGCATTATTAGTTCATGGGGGCCACCTCTGGGGGCATTATTAGTTCATGGGGGCACCTCTGGGGGCATTATTAGCTCATGGGGGTACCTCTGGGGGCATTATTAGTTCTTGGGGGCCACCTCTGGGGGCATTATTAGCTCATGGGGGCACCTCTGGGGGCATTATTAGCTCATGGGGGCACAGCAGGGAATCCTACATACAGGGGGCACAGCAGGGGATCCTACATACAGGGGGCACAACAGGGGATCCTACATACAGGGGGCACAGCAGGGGATCCTACATACAGGGGGCACAGCGGGGGATCCTACATACAGGGGGCATCCCACATTCCTACTCACTTTACTGCACATAACACCAAACAGCGCAGTTACTATGGGAGCCTACAGGAGGGAGAAAGGAAAGGAAGTTGCTAGAAATGTGCGGAGCCTAAATTGTTTGTCTCGCAGGTTCTGAAAAGATGAAACATATCTGAAAGGAATCATCATGGAGGTCTGGGCTGGATGGAGAGAAAAAGGGAAAGTGACGCCTCAGATCAAAGAAGACGTCACCTGTGAGTCCCTGTATGACACTTTTCTTATTTTGTAGAACATCATTTAGTAGGGGCGCCCCGAGGTGACAGCTACTACATTATCTGTACTCAGAGATATTACTGTGTTATCTGTGGTGTTACATAGGACTGCAGGTGACATCTACAGTATCTGTACTCAGAGATATCACTGTGTTATCTGTGCTGTTACATAGGACTGTAGGTGACTACTACATTATCTGTACTCAGAGGGAAATCACTGTGTTATCTGTGGTGTTACATAGGACTGCAAGTGACTTCTACATTATCTGTACTCAGAGATATTACTGTGTTATCTGTGCTGTTACATAGGATTGCAGGTGACTACTACATTATCTGTACTCAGAGGGATATCACTGTGTTATCTGTGCTGTTACATAGGACTGCAGGTGACATCTACTACATGATCTATACTCAGAGATATCACTGTGTTATCTGTGCTGTTACATAGGACTGCAGGTGAAATCTACTACATTATCTGTACTCAGAGATACCACTGTGTTATGTGGTGTTACATAGGACTGCAGGTGATATCAGGTGATTTCTCCAGGTTGCAGAAGTTCAAACTTCATCGTGCCCTGCTGACAGTTTATTATGGGAGTCGTAGTTTTGCAGCATGTGGCTCTTCAGGTTGCAGCACTACAACCCCCATCGTTTCCAACTGGCAGTTTATGATGAGAGTTGTAGTTTTTCAGCTGGGGAGTCAAAGATTGGAATACAATGATTAGACAATGACACAGTACAGTCCATTAATTATAGGGGGGCAGTACATGAGGTGGAGGCAGTGGTAGTGCATTAGAACATGGTGGCACATTAGAGTAATTGGATATAACGTTAGATATGACTTTCCCTGATCGGGTGAGATGGGGGGGCCCCAAGCTAACATTTTGCACCAGGGCCCATCAGCCTTTAGCTACGCCCCTGGTGTCCAGTGTCTATTTAGGGGTCTGGTCTGGTTGTACATTATTATATACTTAACCCCTTAATAACTGCCCTATCCAAATATATATCACATTTATATAAACCTTACCTACTATCTGCAGGGGTAGAGAACCTTGGCTCTTCAGTTGTTGCAGAGCTCCCATCATGTCTGGACAGCTAAAGTTTTACCTTTGACTGTCCATGTAGAATGGGGAGTTGTAGTTTTGCAACAGCTGGTGAGCCAAGGTTCCCTACGCCAATCTATAAAGCACCTGTATCTTTATATACAGCGACCATGATACAATAGTCATTTTTCTAAATTATTTCTATTTTGAATTTGGTTATGGAATACCTTACTGGAGGTACTACTGCTGCTGTCTCCACTGCATGGAGTTGATCAAACCTCTGGAAATCCTAGGTTCTATCAAACTCGAACATTCACGAACCTGCCGCATTAGATTGCTGATGCCTGCCTGGTCCGCGGACCGATAAGGCATCAGCAATCTAATGCGGCAGGTTCGTGAATGTTCGAGTTCGATCCAAAATAGATATTTCGGATGGTCTGCCACAAGCCTAAATAGGTATACTCTGGCCTAGGCTATGTTACAACCCGGGGTATAGTTCGAGTGCGATCGAACCTAGGATTTCCTGAGTTTCGATCAACTCTACTGCTGAGCGTACTTGTGCATTAGGAGACGGCACCATAGAATCACATTACATTGGGTGTCACACTGGAGATAGATCAAGAAGCTTTGCCTCCTAATTCACAGGAGACAACGGCGCCTCCACAGGTACGGACAGCAGGGAGCGAAGACAACAGCGCCTCCACAGGTACAGACAGCAGGGAGAGGAGACAACGGCGCCTTCATTAAGGTACTTAGGGACCAAACCAGGGTGAACCAGGAGGTCTCTAAGTAAGGGGGACAGAAGCCCACGCGTTCCGTCCACTAACTGGACTTTCTCAAGGGTCATAGGTTATTTGTTCGGAGAAAGGTAAGAGGCCTGCGGAGGTTTGACACAGCCACACTGCGGGGTCCCGATTGGAAAGTGACAGGAGCTGCTTCTGTCACTTACACTTAAGCTCAATTGCGACGTTTAAGGGGTTAATGACAGGCTTCAGCCTGTCATTAACAGTGGGGGCCCGGGTGCTGACTGTAGTCGGCCTCCACCTGCTATGAAGCACGCTCCGCTCTGGAGCACGCTTCATAGCACATCAACAACTTAGGACGTATGGGTACGCCTAGGGTCGTCTAGAGACCCTTACCTCCTAGGTCGTCTAGGGGTTAATCATACTCTGATACACAGCTGCTTCCTCTTGTTGGGAAATACAGTACAGTCCTCACATTGAACTGACAGCAGATGGCGCTCTCCCATCAGTGCATCATCTGCATTATTTTTGCAAGCTGGAGGAGCTTTGTATGGGCTATGCAAAATTTTACGGTTGTTGCGCAAAAAAAAAGTGCCTTGATACATCTTGCTTAATTTATTCCACAATTTATGCTTAAAGCTGGACATTTTTTGCAGACCATCTTTTTCTTCCCTTTTCCAAACAAGAAAAAACGGATTGAAAAACAGATCAAAACACATTTTTTTAGGGTACACAAAAACGCAGTCAACCACGTTTTTTGTGTACGCTAAAAAATGGATGCATTTTTTTCCTTTTTTTATAATGGAAGTTAATGGAAAAACTGATCAAAACGGGGCACGTCCTTTTTTTCACCCTTTTGCAAAAAACGAATGGGAAAAAAAAGAAAACCCTTAATAGGTGTTGCATAGATTTTTATAAAGTGCACAAAATCTCCTTATTAGCCAAAAAAAAACAAACTAAAATTTGTGCAAACTCAATGATAAATTAGATTTATCAAACATAGTGTAAAGTAGAACTGGTTCAGTTGCCCTTAGCTATTCCTCACAGACTCTTTGGAAAATGAAAGGTGGAATCTAATTGGTTGCTAGGGGCAACTGAGACACCCGTTGGGGGACCCTATGCGTTTTTTTTTTATTATTTATTTATTTAAAAAAAACCGCTTAGGGTCCCCCCTATTTTTATAACCAGCCGGGTTAAAAACCAAACGACAGCAGCCTGGTAACACCAGGGTGGGAAGAGCCATTGGTTTAGGCCCTCCCCAGCCTAAATCTTACCAGCCTGCTGCCGCCCGGTCCAGGAGCGCCAATTTTGACGCTCCGGGACCACTGGCACCCGGCTCTTCCCAGTACCCCTGGTGGCATTGGGTACTGGGGTAATAATGGGGGGTTAGTGTTAGCCATTTTATACCGGCTAACACTAGGCCCCAACTTAGTAATGGATTCCGTCTATTAGACGGCTTCCACTACTAAGTCTATAAAGTAAAGAAATAAAGACAAGACACAAGTTAAAAAAAAAATGTATTCAAATAAAAACACCCCCACACCCCTCATTGACCATTTTATTAAAAAAAAACATAAAAAAAAACGCTGGTCATCGTCGTAGTCCACGGAATCCGACGTAATCCCCAGGATACCGATATCTGAAAAACAAAAATGGAGAAACACACAAAAAACACACAGACAGGAGCACAACACCCATCATTGTGAGCGGTGTTGTGCACCTTACAGTATGCAGCATCTTTACAGATCGCTGCTTACAGTCTGGTCCCCAAGGGGTTAAGGGAGGATGTATTGCATCCCCCTTAACCCCTTGGGGGCCAGACTGATGTCAGACTGCACCCATCCCAGCAAGGAAGGGGTTAACTGACCCCCCCCTTCCTTGCTGGGAGGGGTGCAGTGCTGGGGAGGGGGTGGGGAGAGCTCTATACTCACCCCGATGTTGCACTGTGAAGTCACTGTGCTGCGGACCCGCTAATTATATGTGCGCTGAGCCGATCAGCCAATCAGCTGAGCGCACATATAATTCTAAATGTTTCTTCTAATAATGCTATTGTGATAACATAATTAGAAGAAACATTTGATGTTTTCATTAAAGTAAAGTGATGCTTAGTACAGAATGCTCTTTTGCCGGCAATATGAATTAACGGCTTATGGAGCTTCCTGTACTAATTAATATTTAATTAATAAAACACATTTTCGATGAAATAAATTCAGTTTCGTTGGTCAATAATTTAATTCTAACGAATCCATCATTGTGCAATTAAATATACTGTCAAAAAATAAATATATATATAAATATACATTTATTTATATATCTATTTATTTTAACAGTATATTTAATTGCAAAATGATGGATTCGTTAGAATTAAATTATTGACCAACGAAAGGGACTTTATTACAAAGAAAATGTGTTTTATTAATTTAATATATTAACTATTAGAGGCATCGGAATTCGGAATCATTTCATTCGGCTATTTTTGAAGTACTCTGTACAGACCGCCTGTCAATCCTCGGCCGCATGTCCAGCCGCAAACAATGGTCTTGTTCATTTTTTACGGGTCCGTTTACGATCGGGCCGTAGATTCATACATAGTGTGCACTGTGCAGCCGTATATCCTATACTTTCCAGCGTACGCATGAACCACCAAAAATACCGCCGCACAATTACAGCCGCAACTACAGCCGCACAGTTACATAGTCTGAACCTGGCCTTAATGTGTTTAGATTTTTAAGATTTACATCAGTAGCTTCTCACTTAAAGGGGTAGTGCGGCGCTCAGAAATTATTCACAGAATAACACACATTACAAAGTTATACAACTTTGTAATGTATGTTATGTCTGTGAATCCCCCCGTTCCCCGTGTCCCACCACCCCCACCCGTGTACCCGGAAGTGTGGTGCATTATACATTACCTGATCCCTGTCGAGGGCCGTCCGCCATCTTGTGCCAAACGTCATCTTCGGACGAACGGCCGAGTCACTGCCAGTCGCCCCCCTCCGCCGTGTCACAACTGTGCTCAGCCGCGATTGGCTGAGCACAGTTATGCTCAGCCAATCGCGGCTGAGCATCGGATGACGCTGCAGAGGGCGTCCGGCATTCGGGACAGTCGGAGCTGTTCGCGGTTCGCCCAAAGAAGACCTCCCTCGCTGAAGATCGGA
Source organism: Dendropsophus ebraccatus (assembly GCF_027789765.1). NCBI lineage: Eukaryota > Metazoa > Chordata > Amphibia > Anura > Hylidae > Dendropsophus > Dendropsophus ebraccatus. Next base: position 73,571,257 of record NC_091462.1, on the reverse strand, counting down.
GACGGGTGTCGGCACGTGACAGGTGAGTATAGCGCACCACACTTCCGGGTACACGGGTGGGGGTGGTGGGACACGGGGAAGGGGGCCATTCAAAGACATAACATACATTACAAAGTTGTATAACTTTGTAATGTGTGTTAGTCTGTGAATAATTCTTTACCGCCGTACTACCCCTTTAACGCAGCAAAGCTGAATCCTCAATAAAATGTTGAAAAATTAAGCAGTTCCTATATATCACTCAATGCTACTGATTTCATGGGGGTATAAAATGGCCAGAGGGGGTATAATTTGGCCTAGGCCAAAATATACCCCAGGGTATAATCTAGCCTAGGCCAAAATATACCCAGGGTATAATCTAGCCTAGGCCATTTTAACCCCGGGTATAGTCTGGGCTGGGGGTATACTCTGGCTTGTTACATCGGCATTACTCTTGCAATACCTCTTGGCAATCCCCCTCCCATATAGAATAGCCCCCCTGCATCCCCCCATATAGAATAGCCCCCCTGCATCCCCCTCCCATATAGAATAGCCGCCCCTGCATCCTCCTCCCATATAGAATAGCCCCCCTGCATCCCCCTCCCATATAGAATAGCCCCTCTGCATCCCCCCGTATAGAATAGCCCCTTTGCATCCCCCTCCCATATAGAATAGCCCCCCTGCATCCCCCCATATAGAATAGCCCCCCTGCATCCCCCTCCCATATAGAATAGCCCCTCTGCATCCCCCCGTATAGAATAGCCCCTTTGCATCCCCCTCCCATATAGAATAGCCCCCCCTCATCCCCCCATATAGAATAGCCCCCCTGCATCCCCCCATATAGAATAGCCCCCCTGCATCCCCCTCCTATATAGAATAGCCCCCCTGCAACCCCCTCCCATATAGAATAGCCCCCCTGCATCCCCCCATATAGAATAGCCCCCTACATCCCCCCATATAGAATTGCCCCCCTGCATCCCCCTCCTATATAGAATAGCCCCCCTGCACCCCCCCCCATTATAAAATAGCCCCCCCCTGCATGCCCTCCCTGTGTGGCCACATATGAAGGGGTTAAAAACAAACAAACAAAAAAAAACATTCTCACCTCACTTTCCAGCAGCTTCTTCCTCGGCCTGGATCTTTGGTCCACGGCGACGGCGGCCCCCCTGCCCCCCTGCATCCCCCTCCCATATAAAATAGCCCCCCGGCATCCCCCACCCATATAGAATAGTCCCCCTGCACCCCCCATATAGAATAGCCCCCCTGCATCCCCCCCATATAGAATAGCCCCCCTGCATCCCCCTCCCATATAGAATAGCCCCCTGCATCCCCCCATATAGAATAGCCCCCCTGCATCCCCCTACCATATAGAATAGCCCCCCTGCACCCCCTCCCATATAGAATAGCCCCCCTGCATCCCCCATATAGAATAGCCCCCCTGCATCCCCCCATATAGAATAGCCCCCCTGCATGCCCTCACTGTGTGGCCACATATGAAGGGGTTAAAAAAAAAACATTCTCACCTCACTTCGCTCCCCAGCAGCTTCTTACTCGGCCTGGATCTTCAGTCCACGGCGGCGGCCCCTCTCCTCTTTCTCCTCCAGGTCCTCAGCGGCGCGTCAGGAAAGTGACGTCACCGCTGGGGGCCTGGTGTAGGTGCCTGCAGACGTGCCTGCGCGCGGCCCCCTCCCGCCACCACAGCCCGTTCACCTCTGCCTGGCTGGCCCGCTCCTGACGTGCTCCTCCAATCAACGAGGGGTCGCTGCGGCCGGCCGCATCGGCCCCACGCTCCTGCTCCATGTTAATTGAATTGGAGGAGCACATCAGGAGCGGGCCGCCGCGGTGATTTTATTTTTTTTTTCATTATGCGGCACACGGACTGGTAATCTGGCCAGCCCAGCGGGCATTTGCCCGCCTTGCCAGATTACCAGTTCGGGCCTGCCTCTGATCCTGGATAAATAACAGCTACCTGCTCACTTCTATGCTGGCTATTTCGGTTTATACCTAGATCCCAGCTTCCCTGTGTCTACTCCTGTTATTTCCTAATTCCCTTTGACTGCTCGACTTGTTATCCGACCTACCACCTGACCTTTGACTATCCGATTTTATTGCTGATTTTGTACTGCGTTGTCCGTGTGGTTTTGATTTGGCTCATTTACCCTTCTCTATTGTGTTTGTCTGTCTATCCCGTTTTGTGTGTCACTTATACAGCATAGGGAACCCCTTTGTGGTTGTCCGTGGCCGCCTAGGGCCGACTGAGGCAGGTAGTGGGTGGGTTCAGTCTCAGGGTTCTTCTCGTGTCCGTACCATCCTGCCCTGACAGAATAGCCAGCCTAACTGTAGTTTTATTCGTTTTATACTGAGCCGCCCGTCCAGCTCCCAGATGAATTCACAGGGGACAGGAGAAAATTTTGTGCCTTCCGGGTGGGATGCAGGTTATTTTTTAGGTTACATCCCCGCTCCTCTGGAGATGAGACCCAGAAGGTAGGCATAGTCATGTCCCTTCTCCAAGGGCCACCCCAGGAATGGGCCTTCTCCTTATTACCTGACTCTCCTGAGTTACTCACAGTGGACCAGTTGTTTTTGACATTGGGGTTGCTTTACGATGACCCTGACAGTGCAGCCAAGGCTGTGCGTCAGCTGACGGGGTTGAGACAGGGCAGATGTCCAGTGGAGGAGTACTGTTCAGAGTTTAGGCAGTGGAGTGGCCTTTCCACTTGGAATGACTCTGCCCTCCTCTTTTAGTTCCGTGTGGGACTTAGTGACCGGTTAAAGGACATGTTAGTGGCTTATCCCACCCCTGAGTCTCTTGAAGAGAGTATGACACTAGCCATCCGAGTTGACCGACGTTTGGGGGACAGACAGCGGGAGAGGGGTACCCCAGACCATCCCAGAACCTCTTTGTCTCCTGTCTCCTACCCTAAACCTTCCCCTCCTGCCATACCCACACCAGAGGAGCCTATGCAGTTAGACTTCACTGATGCCAAGTTCAGACGAGCACTCTGCCTGCAGAACAACCTGTGTTTGCATGGTGGGAAAGCAGGACACAGAGTTCAGCAATGTCCTCCCAAGCTGGGACCACCTGCTGGAAAAACTTCAGCGCCTGAGAGACTATCGAGGGGGTCTCTCAGGCGTACAGTTAACCTTCACCCAGAAGAATAAATTACTGTTGCCAATTTCTCTTGTGTTGGGGGAGAAAAATGTTTCATGGTATGCCCAGATTGATTCTGGGTTCTCAGCTAATTTTGCTAATTTTAAGTTCTTTTCAGGTTTAGAAGTATGGCCCTTGCTGCTCAAGTGTCCAGTCAATGCCACTGGAGCAGACTCTGGGCAGACGGGGGGCTCAGAATCTTATCAGAATCAGGGAAGGTGTTGAGTGGAAGACCGCCTTTAATACCCTAGAGGTTCATTTGGAATACCTTGTCATGCCCTTTGGGTTATGTAATGCCCCGGCGGTCTTCCAACACTTTGTGAATGACATTGTCATGAATGTGCCTGTGCCAAACTCCGTGCGCCCCTTCGCTCGTGCTGCGCGCCTGAGATGGCACTGATATTCAGTGTTTTTGTATGTTTTGCGTGTCCTGAACCTTGTCTGAACACTGGCCTATTTCCTCTGGGTTTGTTCAGCCACACCCGCTTTGCCTGAGATACTCCTGGTCACTCCGGAGTTAACTCTGATGCTGGTGAGCTTGTCTCAGCCTGCTTCTGCCTCTGTTTAGCTCTGTGTTTATTCTGACTATTTTTGCCTTGTATTCTGACTATCCTTGTTTGCGGCCTGCTCCTGACCATATTGCCTGTTTATTGACCGTGCTTTTTGGATTGTGTTTTTGTACTGCGTTGCCCGATTGTTGTGACCCGGACTGTCGACCATTCTTTATTGTGTTTTGTCTGTCTGTCTTGTCTTTGTGTCCCACCTAGCCAGTACAGGGACCGCCGCCCAGTTGCCTGCCGCCATCTTAGGGCGGATTGCGGCAAGCAGGTAGGGAGAGTGGGCGGGGTTCAGCGTCAGGGCTCACTGTCTTGTATTGTCCTGCTGTCCGGTTCCTGACAGAATATCCGGCCTAATATATATACTGCCCCCCTCTGGTGCCATGGCTTTTGTGGAATATCTTGCTACCCGGGTGGAGGGGGTGTCAGGCCTTGTGGTTAAACTGGCCAACCAGATAACCCAGTTAATGGATTCTAACCTGGTTGCTAAGATGGAGGTGTTGTCTTGCCTGGTTGATGATCTTGCTAAACAGGTTCAAATTTTGTCTGCCAACCAGAATAATGCTTTGGTAGCGCCCCCAGTGGTGGAAAATCCTAGAAAACCGGTCATGTTGCTCCCTGATAGATTTTCTGGTGATATGGAAAAGTTTGAGTCCTTTAGGGGTGCTTGCATGTTGTTTTTTCGGATCAATCACTTCCCTTCTGAGCAGGAGAAGGTTGGTATTGTGGTCTCACTGCTTCATGGAGATCCTCAGGCTTGGGCTCTCAAAATCCCTCCTGAGGCAGAGGAATGGAGTAGCTTGGAGAATTTTTTTTTGTCCATGGGTACTGTATATGCTCAACGTGATGACAGGGCATTGGCAGAGAATAATCTACTCTCTCTCCGTCAGGGTAAGCGACCAGCAGAGGAATATTGTTCTGAATTTAGAAAATTTTGTGTGGTGACTACTTGGTGTGAACTGGCTTTAAAGCAGGGGTCTCAAACTCGCGGCCCTCCAGCTGTTGCAAAACTACAATTCCCATCATGCCTGGGACAGCCAAAGCAAGCTTTGGCTATCCCAGGCATGATGGTATTTGTAGTTTTGCAACAGCTGGAGGGCCGCGAGTTTGAGACCCCTGCTTTAAAGGCTTTCTTTAAGCAAGGATTGGCAGAGGGCATTAAAAATGCCTGGGTAGGTCACCCAGATCCACCAACCCTTAAAGAGACCATGGCTTTGGCCATTTCTATTGACCGCAGACTACGTGACAGAAAGAGGGCAAAAGCAAACTCTGACCTCTTCCAATCTTCCACTTCTCCTGTTCAAAAACCTATGCTCCCACCTGTTGTCTCAGAGGAGGAACCTATGCAGCTGGGAGTATTGAACGTCAGGACAAGACAAGAGTTTCGGAGACATAATGGGCTGTGCTTTTACTGCGGGAACAGTGGTCACTACATCAGCCATTGCCCCATACGTCCCCAGGGATCAGAACATCATCAGCGTCCAGGTGACTCCCAGGAAGGTCATCTGGGCGCACAGGTAACCATTGGTGAAATTGGCATAAATTGTTCCTCTGATAAACCTGCCATACGTGTACCTGATGTAAATGTCAATTGTGGTGATGATAACTCGGTCTGTAACTCATCTGTCTGTAACCCAGAGTCCTCCTCTGATGAGTGGGAGACGGATAATGACATTGATAGTGACATTGAAACCTGTGTGGTGAGAGGTAATTTTCCGCCTACACCTGATTTATCAAGTGAGGGTCCGGAGGCCCCTCATAAAAGGGGGGGTACTGTCATGAATGTGCCTGTGCCGAACTCCGTGCGCCCCTTGGCTCGTGCTGCGCGGCTGAGAAGACTGATATTCAGTGTTTTTGTATGTTTTGCGTGTCCTGAACCTTGTCTGAACACTGGCCTATTTCCTCTGGGTTTGTTCAGCCACACCCGCTTTGCCTGAGATACTCCTGGCCTCTCCGGAGTTAACTCTGATGCTGGTGAGCTTGTCTCAGCCTGCTTCTGCCTCTGTTTAGCTCTGTGTTTATTCTGACTATTTTTGCCTTGTATTCTGACTATCCCTGTTTGCTGCCTGCCCCTGACAATATTGCCTGTTTATTGACCGTGCTTTTTGGATTGTGTTTTTGTACTGCGTTGCCCGATTGTTGTTACCCGGACTGTCGACCATTCTTTATTGTGTTTTGTCTGTCTGTCTTGTCTTTGTGTCCCACCTAGCCAGTACAGGGACCGCCGCCCAGTTGCCTGCCGCCATCCTAGGGCGGATTGCGGCAAGCAGGTAGGGAGAGTGGGCGGGGTTCTGCGTCAGGGCTCACTGTCTTGTATTGTCCTGCTGTCCGGTTCCTGACAGACATTTTTTGTGAGCATTTAGGTCGGTTTCTTGTTGTTTATTTGGATGACATTTTGATACTTTCCCCCGATTAGGCTTCTCAGATATTGCATGTACGTACAGTAATGGAGCTTCTGAGACAAAATAGTCTGTGTGCCAAGTTATCGAAATGCCAGTTCGGTATTCAGGAGGTCTCGTTTCTGGGTTATTATATAACCCCAAACTTATTTGGGATTGATCCGCTTAAGGTTGTAGCCATTAAAAAATGGGAGCGACCCAATAACCTGAAGGCCCTGCAGAGGTTTTTGGGTTTCGCCAATTACTATAGGAAGTTCATCAAAGACTTCTCACTTGTAGCCAAACCCCTTACAAATTTAACTAGGAAGGGGGCGGACCTAGTAAACTGGACCTCAGAAGCTATCAAGGCATTCAATAAACTTCGGCAATGTTTTTCAGAGGCTCCAGTGCTAACTAAGCTGAATTTTGAGCATCCCTTCGGTGTGGAAGTGGACGCATGGGAGGTGGGGGTGGGAGCGGTTTTGTCTCAGGGGTCTAACACTCTTACCAACCTCCGTCCTGTTGCCTACTTTTCAAGGAAGTTTACCCACGCCGAATGTAATTACGATATTGGCAACAGAGAATTACTGACTATCAAAATGTCGTTCGGCACTTCCTTGAGGGTGCCAAACATAAAGGGGTAGTACTCACTGACCATAATAATCTGATGTACTTAGACAGTGCTAAACATCTCACCAAAGGTCAGACGAGGTGGGCCTTGTTCTTCTCTAGATTTAACATCGAGATCACATATCGGCCTAATTCCAAGAATGTCAGAGCTGACGCCCTGTCTCGCAGTTTCGACATCGAGAATTCTCCCAGGAATCAGCCCAATACGATTTTAAAACCTGGTGTTGTTGTGTCTGTCTTGCAGCCAGACTTGGTGACTCAGATTGCGGAGTCGCAGGTACTGGCACCCCGTAATACTCCAAATCTCCGGGTCTTGGAGGAGATTCATAGTTCACTGTTGGCTGGACACCCCGGGGTAGCAGGAACCAAGTATTTGCTCTCACGCCATTACTGGTGGCCAGCTTGGGCCCGGGACGTCAAATCTTTTGTGGAGGCTTGTGAGACTTGTGCTTGGTCAAAGGTTCCTCGTAGGCCACCTGAGGGTCTCTTACATCCTCTACCGGTCTCTACGAGACCTTGGACGCACATTTCTATGGATTTTATTACTGACCTGCCACTGTCTAAGGGTAAAACTGTAATTTGGGTGGTCGTGGATAGATTTTCAAAGATGTGCCACCTCATTTCACTGTGTAAATTACCTAATGCTCGAACTCTAGCCACACTGTTCATCAACCACATTCTGTGTCTGCATGGGATCCCTGAAAACATTGTTTCTGACAGAGGTGTTTAGTTTGTGGCTAGGCTCTGGAGAGTTTTGTGGCAGGCTGGGCACCTCTTTTTCCTTCTCGTCTGCCTTCCATCCTCAAACTAATGGGCAAACTGAGAGGATCAATCAGTCTTTAGTACAATTTCTGAGGTGTTTTGTGGCTGATGCTTAAGAGAGATGGAGGGATTTTATTTCACTAGCAGAATTTGCTCTTAATAATCATGTACAACGTTCCATTAAGATGTCGCCTTTTTTTGTAACTATGGTTTTAATCCCAGGTACTTGTCCACTCATTCCCCTGAATCTGTAAACCCCTCAGCTGAGGCTATATATTCTAAACTGTGCAGTGTGGGCCCAAGCTCATTAGAGCTTGGTTAAAGCCCAAGAGTCTTATCAAAAGCATGCTAATAAAAGACGTATATGTGGCCATCAATATGTACTAGGCGATAAGGTCTGGCTCTCGAACAAAAATATTAGATTAAGGGTGCAATCAGGAAAACTGGCGCCCAAATATATTGTTACCTTCAGATTGAAACTGCCTGCATCCCTCCGCATTCACAGTGTATTTCATAAGTCTCTTTTGAATAAATATGTGCCACCGGTGTCCCCGTCGCCTCCTCCTGCTCCGCTCATCATCCAGGGTGAATTGGAGTATGAGGTGGAGAAAATTTAAAACTCTCGTTGGGTACAGGGCTCATTACAGTATCTGGTCCACTGGAAGGGCTTCGGGCCAGAAGAATGTACGTGGGTTTCTGCCAAGGACAGGCATGCGCCCCGCCTGGTTCGGCGATACCATGTACTAAATCCTTCTAAGCCTGGTCCATTGGCTAAGGGTCCTGAGGCCCCTCATAATAGGGGGGGTACTGTCAGGAATGGGCAGTAGCCTGGTGTGAACTGGGCCTGGTTTTTTGTGACACCCAATTGCTTTTCATCCAGCAATGCAGGAGTTAATTTTTAAGGTCGGGTTCACATGTGAGTCACCGGCCGTTCTGTGACAGTGAAGAACAGCCGATGTCAGTGAAGTTCCTCCTGGCCAGTACTGCAGTACCGACCGGATGAAATTAATTTGTGCTGAATTGGGATGCGGGCGCATCCGTGCACACCCATATCCTAATTCACCATAGCACACAATGGAGAGTGCAGCCGGAGCTGCGCTCTCCATTGAGTGAGCTGTCAGTGTTGTGCAGCCGCTATTCAATGAATAGCGGCTGCACAAAACTGACACATCAGTTTTTTCTGCGGCTACTAGTGATCCCATCCGGAGTGTATACTATGTGTGTACACTCCAGCCGGGATTCCCTCTGACTGCAGTGCAACATGACTTTTCTATTAACCCCTTCAAGACTAAGCCTATTTGGGCCTTAATGACCAGGCTCATTTTTCAAAATCTGACCTGTCTTACTTTATGCGCTCATAGCTCAGTGATGCGTTAACGTATGCTAGCGATTCTGAGATAGTTTTTTTGTCACATATGGCACTTTATATTAGTGGCAAAATTTGGTCACTACTTTGTGTGTTTTTTGTGAAAAACATCAAAATATCATGAAAAATTTAAAAAATTAGCATTTTATGAACTTTGAAATTCTCTGCTTCTAAAAAAAAGAAAGTCGTATCACATAAATTAGTTACTAAGTCACATTACCGATATGTCCTCTTTATTTTGGCTTCATTTCATAAACATTTACTTTTTTAGGGTGTTACGGGGCTTAGAAATTTATCAGCAAATTACCACATTTTTGTGAAAGTTTCCAAAACTGATTTTTTTAGGGACCAGTTCTTTTTTTAAGTTGATTTAGGAGGCTTGTATACTGGAAACCCCCATAAGTGACACCATTTTGGAAACTACACACCTTAAAGAAATAATCTTGGGGTATAATGAGCATTCTAACCCTACAGGGGCTGGAGGAAAGTATTCACAATTAGGCCGTAAAAAAATGAAAAATTAAAATTTTCCAATAATATATACTTTTAGATTAAAATTTCTTATTTTCAAAAGGAACATGAGAGAAAAACCACCCCAAAATTTGTAACGCAGGTTCTCATGAGTACAACGGTACCCCATATGTGAAGGGAGCGCCAATTAGCTTTTCCAATGCAGATTGTGCTGAAGAAGTTTCTGAGCACCAGGTGCGTTTGCAGCGCCCCTGGAGTGTCAGCACTTTTTGGAAAGTACACCCCTCAAAGAATTCATCTTGGGGTAGGATGAGCATTTTGACCCCACAGGTATTAGAGGAAAGTACTCAAAATTAGACCGTAAAAATGAAAAACTCAAATGAAAAATTTTTTCCAATAATATGTTCGTTTAGTTTAAAATTTCTCCATTTCACGAGGAACAAGAGAAAAAAATTACCCCAAAATTTTTAACGCAGGTTCTCCTGAGTAGAAAGGTACCCCATATGTGGGCATAAACCACTGTATGGGCACACAGCGGGGCCCAGAAGGAAGGGAGCGCCAATTAGCTTTTTCAATGCAGATTTTGCTGTAGAAGTTTCTGAGTGCCAGGTGCGTTTGCAGAGCCCCTGTAGTGCCAGCAGAAAGAAAAAAACCCATAAGTCACCCCATTTTGTAAAGTGCACCCCTCAGAGAATTCATCTTGGGGTAAGATGAGCATTTTGACACCACAGGTATTAGAGGAAAGTATTCAAAATTAGACAGTAAAAATGAAAAACTCGAATTTTTCCAATAATATGTTCGTTTAGTTAGAAATTTCTCAATTTCACAAGGAACAAGGAAAAAAAGTACCCCAAAATTTATAACGCAGGTTCTCCTGAGTAGAACGGTACCCAATATGTGAGCATAAACCACTGTATGGGCACACAGGGGGGCTCAGAAGGAAGGGAGCGCCAATTAGCCTTTTCAATGCAGATTTTGCTGAAGACTTTTCTGAGCGCCAGGTGCGTTTGTAGTGCCCCTGTAGTACCAGCGAAGTAAAATCTTCCCATAAGTCACCCCATTTTGGAAAGTGCACCCCTCAGAAAATTCATCTTGGGGTGTGGTGACCATTTTGACCCCACAGGTATTAGAGGAAAGTATTCAAAAGTAGACAGTAAAGATGAAAAACGTGAATTTTTCCAATAATATATTCCTTTAGTTTGAAATTTCTCAATTTCTTGAGGAACAGGAGAGAAAGTTCACTGCAAAATCTGTAACGCAGGTTCTCCTGAGTAGACCAGTACCCCATATGTGGGCATAAACCACTGTATGGGCACGCAGCAGGCCTCAGAAGGGAAGGAGCGCCAATTAGCATTTTCAGTGCAGATTTTTCTGAAGAAGTTTTTGAGCGCCAGGTGCGTTTGCAGTGCCCCTGTAGTGCCAGTGGAGTGAACCCCCCCCCATAAGTCATCCCATTTTGGAAAGTGCACCCCTTAAAGAATTCATCTTGGTGTGTGGTGAGCATTTTGACCCAGCAGGTATTGGAGGAAAGTATTCAAAATTGGCCAGTAAAAATGAAAAACTCGAATTTTTCCAATAATATGTTCATTTAGTTTAAAATTTCTAAATTTCACAAGGAACAGTAAAAAAAAATGTACCCCAAAATCTGTAAAGCAGGTTCTCCTGAGTAGAACGGTACCCCATATGTGGGTATAAACCACTGTATAGGCACACAGCGGGGCTCAGAAGGGAAGAAGCGCCAATTTGCTGGAGCAAAACCGCAGCTAGTAACAGTTATTAGAATAGCGTAGTTACTAAAATACAATAAAAAAAATTAGATTACAGGTAACGTGGGGTGGTTATGAACAGTCTGGGGTGGTTCAGGGTAATCTGGAGGTGGTTCTGGGCAACCTGGGGTGCTTACGGGTAATCTGGGGTGGATACGGACAACCTGGGGTGGTTACGGGTAATCTGGGGTGGATAGGGTGAACATGGGGTGGTCACAGGCAACCTGGGGTGGTTACGGGCAACGTGGGGTGGATGCGGACAACCTGCTGTGGTTACAGACAACCTGGGGTGATTACAGACAACCTGGGGTGGTTACAGGTAATCTGGGGTGGATACGGTCAACATGGGGTGGTCACGGGCAACCTGGGGTGATTAGGGGCAATGTGGGGTGGATACGGACAACCTGCTGTGGTTACAGACAATCTGGGGTGGTTACGGGTAATCTGTGGTGAATACGGTCAACATGGGGTGGTTACGGGCAATGTGGGGTGGATACGGACAACCTGCTGTGGTTACAGACAAACAGGGGTGGTTACGGGTAATCTGGGGTGAATACGGTCAACATGGGGTGGTCACGGGCAACCTGGGGTGGTTGCGGCAACCTGGGGTGGTTACAGGCAACCTGGGGTGATTACAGGCAACCTGGGGTGGTTAAAGGCAACCTGGGGTGGTTACGGGCAACGTGACGTGGATAGGGACAACCTGATGTGGTTACAGACAACCTGGGGTGGTTACAGACAACCAGGGGTGGTTACAGGTAATCTGGGGTGGATACGGTCAACATGGGGTGGTCACGGGCAACTTGGGGTGGTTACCGGCAATGTGGGATGGATTCGGACAACCTGCTGTGGTTACAGACAACCTGGGGTGGTTACGGGTAATCTGGGGTGAATACGGTCAACATGGGGTGGATACGGACAACCCGCTGTGGTTACAGACAACCTGGGGTGGTTACAGGTAATCTGGGGTGGATACGGTCAACATGGGGTGGTCACGGGCAATCTGGGGTGGTTGCGGCAACCTGGGGTGCTTGCAGGCAACCTGGGGTGGTTACAGGCAACCTGGGGTGATTACAGGCAACCTTGGGTGGTTATAGGCAACCTGGGGTGGTTACAGGCAACGTGACGTGGATACGGACAACCTGCTGTAGTTAAAGACAACCTGGGGTGGTAACAGGCAATCTAGGGTGGTTACAGGCAACCTGCTGTGGTTACGGTAAACATGGGGTGGTTATGGGAAACGTGGAGTGGTTATGGGCAACGTGGGGTGGTTACGGACAATCTGGGGAGGTTACAGGCAATGTGGGGTGGATACGGACAACCTGCTGGTGTTACAGACAACCTGGAGTGGTTACGGGTAATCTGGGGTGGATACGGTCAACATGCGGTGGTCACGGGCAACCTGGGGTGGTTACAGGCAACCTGGGGTGGTTACAGGCAACCTGGGGTGATTACAGGCAACCTGGGGTGATTACAGGCAACCTGGTGTGGTTATGGGCAACGTGACGTGGATATGGACAACCTGCTGTGGTTACAGACAACCTGCTGTGGTTACAGACAACCTGACAACCTGGGGTGGTTACAGACAACCTGGGGTGGTTACAGGTAATCTGGGGTGGATACGGTCAACATGGGGTGGTCACGGGCAACCTGGGGTGGTTACGGGCAATGTGGGGTGGATACGGACAACCTGCTGTGGTTACAGACAACCTGGGGTGGTTACGGGTAATCTGGGGTGGATACGGTCAACATGGGGTGGTCACGGGCAACCTGGGGTGGTTACGGGCAATGTGGGGTGGATACGGACAACCTACTGTGGTTACAGACAACCTGGAGTGGTTACGGGTTATCTGGGGTGAATACAGTCAACATGGGGTGGTTACGGGCAATGTGGGGTGGATCTGGACAACCTGCTGTGGTTATAGACAACCTGGGGTGGTAACGGGTAATCCAGGGTGGATACGGTCAACATGGGGTGGTCACGGGCAACCTGGGGTGGTTGCGGCAACCTGGGGTGGTTACAGGCAACCTGGAATGGTTACAGGCAACCTGGGGTGGTTACAGGCAACCTGGTGTGGTTATGGGCAATGTGACGTGGATATGGACAACCTGCTGTGGTTACAGACAACCTGGGGTGGTTACAGACAACCTGGGGTGGTTACAGGTAATCTGGGGTGGTCACGGGCAACATGGGGTGGTCACGGGCAACATGGGGTGGTTACGGGCAATGTGGGGTGGATACGGACAACCTGCTGTGGTTACAGACAACCTGGGGTGGTTACGGGTAATCTGGAGTGAATACGGTCAACATGGGGTGGTTACAGGCAATGTGGGGTGGATACGGACAACCTACTGTGGTTACAGACAACCTGGGGTGGTTACAGGTAATCTGGGGTGGATACGGTCAACATGGGGTGGTCACAGGCAACCTGGGGTGGTTGCGGCAACCTGGGGTGGTTACAGGCAACCTGGGGTGATTACAGGCAACCTGGGGTGGTTACGGGCAACGTGACGTGGATACGGACAACCTGCTGTGGTTACAGACAACCTGGGGTGGTTACGGGTAATCTGGGGTGAATACGGTCAACATGGTGTGGTTACGGGCAATGTGGGGTGGATACGGACAACCTGCTGTGGTTACAGACAACCTGGGGTGGTTACGGGTAATCTGGGGTGGATACGGTCAACATGGGGTGGTCACGGGCAACCTGGAGTGGTTGCGGAAACCTGGGGTGGTTACAGGCAACCTGGGGTGATTACAGGCAACCTGGGGTGGTTACATGCAACGTGACGTGGATACGGACAACCTGCTGTGGTTACAGACAACCTGGGGTGGTTACAGGCAATCTAGGGTGGTTACGGACAACATGACCTGGATACGAACAACCGGCTGTGGTTAAAGACAACCTGGGGTGGTTACAGGCAATTTAGGGTGGTTACAGGCAACCTGCTGTGGTTACGGTAAACATGGGGTGGTTACGGACAATCTGGGGTGGTTACGGGCAATGTGGGGTGGATATGGACAACCTGCTGTGGTTACAGACAACCTGCGGTGGTTACGGGTAATTATGCAGTTATTACTATAATAAAAAGTGTGTGTTTTATTTTTTTGTATGTTTGTCACTTTTTGTACTTTGCACATTCATTTTCACTGTATTACTATTATTACTGTGATCTTTTCTATCACAGTAATCATAGTTCAGTGACAAGAGACCAAATTGGTCTCTGTCACTTTAAATTCTGAGTTGGCTGGTTCTGACGCGCATGCGCACATCAGAACCAGCCAGGACACCGAAGAGGAAGTAGCTCCAGGATCAGGTAACGTATAAGGGGAAGGGGGGGGGGGGGGTGACTGGGGGATGGGGTGACTGGGGGGGGGGCGACTTGGGGGACGGACCCTGGCACTTTTTATCCCCTGTCACCAATCATTGATGGTGACAGGGGATAAAAAGTGCATCCCTGCACTGGGAACAGGCGATCAGCGGTATATAGTATATACCGCCGATCGCCTGTTCCGGGACCCCAAAGGGGGAGTCCCCGATCACTGCCCCATGCTCTCCGCTACCTCCAGTGGCGGAGAGCATGGGGCTTTCCATCATTTTTACATTTCCATCGCTGTGAACGGACTTTGTCTGTTCACAGCGATTGTGGCGGCCATCTTGGATCCGATGGCCGCCGGGGTAGGGGGGTTAGTGACTGCCCTACTAGGGAGGGGCTGATCTGGGGTCTGATTGACGTATTTCATCTCCCCCCGCCGTGGATTCACGGTGGGGGGAGATGAAATGCAGTACAGCGCCGGCCCATTAGTGACCGCCGTATCAGCGGTCACTAAGGGGTTAACTGCCGGGAATCGGGCACGGCCCGGATCTCGGCAGTTGCCCGGCTATCACTGACAGCCGGGCCCCGCCGGGGATGACAGGAGTGCAGCTCCTGCGCCCCTGTCATCCCGTGGACGTACCGGCACGTTTATCAGCAGGAACTACATGCAGATTTGGACGTGCCGGTACGTCCATATGCGGCAAGGGGTTAATGACGGCCGTTGTTGCAAATCGACAACAATGGCCGTGATTAATAGAAATGTTACATTGTGTAAACAGCTTTATTTAGGGACGGTTTTGGAGACTTATACATGTAATGATTAGATTGCTTATACCAACCTGAGGCAGACTCTATGGGGGACATGTATTATGTGGTGTAGGTGCTATTTTGTGCCCTAAATTTGCCAGATGCGCATACATTTTTGCACAAACATACACTTTTTAAAAATATTTTAATCACATCGGGCCCCTATGTGTTGCTTGCCTTAGACAAGCAGGAAGGGAGGCGCCCGCACACAGAGGGGGCGCGGCTTTTGCGTGTGACACATTAAACACGCACACACCCCTTTCCGAAAAGGTATCAGTGAAACCTTTTACTGCGAGACAGTATTGTGCAAAGATTATGGGTAGTTTCTTGGCTTTCCACTGGTTAGTTTCTCAAAAAATATTCTTTTACCTTAAAGGGGTAGTGCGGCGGTAAACAATTATTCACAGAATAACACACATTACAAAGTTATACAACTTTGTAATGTATATTATGTCTGTGAATGGCCCCCTTCCCCGTGTCCCACCACCCCCACCCGTGTACCCGGAAGTGTGGTGCGCTATACATACCTGTCACGTGCCGACTCGTCTCAGATCTTCAGTCTGCGAAGCCGTCTTCGGACGGCCGGGCCGAATCCCTCCGAGCGTCCTGAGTGCCGGACTGTCATCAGCTGCTCAGCCGCGATTGGCTGAGCCAAACTGTGCTCAGCCAATCGCGGCTGAGCATCTGATGACGCTGAGAGTGTCGGCCGCCCTCTTCAGCTTCATCAGATGCTCAGCCGCGATTGGCTGAGCACAGTTTGGCTCAGCCAATCGCGGCTGAGCAGCTGATGACAGTCCGGCACTCAGGACGCTCGGAGGGATTCGGCCCGGCCGTCCGAAGACGGCTTCGCAGACTGAAGATCGGAGACGAGTCGGCACGTGACAGGTATGTATAGCGCACCACACTTCCGGGTACACGGGTGGGGGTGGTGGGACACGGGAAGGGGGCTATTCACAGACATAACATACATTACTTTGTAATGTGTGTTATTCTGTGAATAATTGTTTACCGCCGCACTACACCTTTAAAGTTTACTACAGTGAAACCTTGAATTACAGGTAACTTGGTTTAAGAGCATTTTGCAAGAGAAGTGTTTTGCTCTGTAAATTAGCAAGATTTCTTCATACTGGCTCCTCTGTGTCCCCATGCTAATACTGTACTGAGTAGAAAGCCCTGTCATTTCACCCCAAAGAATCAGAAGCCTTCCAGCTTTCCTCCGGGGTCATCACCTGTTCTTGCAAAAATGTAATGTCACACTGCCAGCTACAGTTAGTGAATGCAGTGTGTTACTATTCACAAGTGGCCCCAATTGCAACCTATTGGTGTGCAACACGACTAGAGATGAGTGAGTATACTTGTTCTAGTACACTATTCGCTCAAATATCGGGGTGCTCAAAGTACTCAATACTCTAAGAAGCACTGCATGGTATGCTTGCTTCCCAAAATGTCCGGTGGCTTAAATGAGCAGGGAAGGGGCTTGCACATCCTGCTATGCTGCAGCTATGTTGGCTGCTCGTCTAGAAGAGATTGGCCAGCCACATGGGATGAACTGGGTGTATATAGAACCAAGTCACCTAATCCTTGATTCACTTGTGTTCTGTTAGCTGACAGGATGAGCTGCTAGAGCAGGGCTTAGGGCCCTCTTCACCCCTTTGGGAAGCATTAGACTGGGCGGCCATAGGTACTAAGCAGTATAGGTAATGATATACAGCGAGTAAATAGTGGATTCTAATGGTGCGTTTACACAGAGAGATTTATCTGACAGATTTTGGAAGCCAAAGCCAGGAACAGACTATAAACAGGGAACAGGTCATAAAGGAAAGATTGAGTTTTCTCCTCTTTCCAAATCCGTTCCTGGCTTTGGCTTCCAAAATCTGTCAAATAAATCTCTGTGTAAACGCACCATTAGGGTCCATTTACACAGAAAGATTATCTGACAGATTATCTGCCAAAGATTTAAAGCCAAAACCAGAAACAGACTATAAACAGAGATCAGGTCATAAAGGAAAGTCTGAGATTCCTCCTCTTTTCAAATCCATTCCTGGCTTTGGCTTCAAATCTTTGGCAGATAATCTGTCAGATAATCTTTCTGTGTAAATGGGCCCTTACGGTATACTTTTTGGTAGGTTTAGATTCTCTGTATTATCGAACACTTTGCATCAAAGCACCTTATATACGTTCCATCTAAAATCCTATGCTAGGGTTGGTATACTGATATTTGTATGGTGCCTGCAATTTACATATGTTCCTTGGCTTCTAAGTGTATGCCATTATCAGTTTGGTTCTTCCGTTTTATCACATATGATGTGTATTTTATCTAAATTAAGATTTAAAAATTAAGATTAAATTAATTGAATTAATTTCATTTGGGTTGCAGCTTGTTTCTTTTTTGTAGGTTTGATATGTGTTTCTTGGCTGGTAGGCCCCATGCTTAGCCCGAGTAACACTTACTGCATTGGTGCAATATGCTTTGTTTTGAGAGCTGTACCTTAGTATTATATATATATATATATATATATATATATATATATATTATATAGGATGTATAGGTGGGCGACAAACTAACAAACACCCAAAAGACTTTTTCAAGACTTATAATCTCACAGTGTGAGAGCCCCAAAAAAAGGTCATATATACAATATACCAGTATTACACAGTACAGTATACTGATACCGATAGTGGTAAAATATAGTGGTACTGGTATATAGCTAGTATACGCAGTTGTATACTATGCTACAGTTTGTGTTACTAGAATATGCAGTAGGCGTACTAGCATTAATCTACAACTACCCAACAGTGCTTTTTAGGACTAGTGATATGCCTGTATGACACAGAAAAAAGCATCTGACATACAGTATAGTATACTAGTATTAGATAGTCTATTCAGTCTGATAGTGGATCAGTATACAGCTAGTACAGCTAATACAGCAGCCATGGAGTCTTAGATGCATCCATGCATGCTCACCCTGCTAGTCCTGTTCCATTTCTGCAGTGTTTCCATCACTTTCTGAGGTTTTTAGGTAGACCAGACACCCTCCCCTCTGCCAAGTAGGAGCTCCTAAAAAATTCTCTAATCTCCCATTGACTTTAATGGGGTTCGTTACTTGATCAAACATCCGAATATTGAAAAAAACCTTGGCATAAATAACAAGCGTTCTGGTATTTTAGTGCTTAATCATCTCTAAACACCACCCACTGCAGTTCAACATGATGATGTTAGGATGCAGGACCTTGCTGCAACCAATGTTGCCGTTTAGCCCTAGCCTAAAGCCTGTTTACAAAAAAGTGAAATTAAACATATGAGAAGCCACAGTGATTTAATGAGTTTTCTCATTATATACAGGACTGCTAAGCACTTATGTAGTCTAAGAGGACCAACACAAGATAAATTGTGTGATAATCTGATCCCAACTATTACTGGTCACCTGTCATCATATTAACAGAATAAAATCTTTTTTATCTGACTTTTAACTGGACTCTCACAAGTGAATTCATTTCGTTTCGCATTTACAATTTTATCTGTTAAGCAGCTGTTCATTTCTTATCTATTGTTAACTTATGCAATGAAACATTTGTGTATGATCAGCACAAGCAGAGACAGACTAACAAATTCATGTACATATGAATAAGTCATGATATTAAATAGCAATGTCAGTCATATCATTTCCTTATCAGTACAGGCTGGGGTGATAGAGTTGAAACAATAAGGTGACACAGCATAGTTCCTGTTTAGGCGTGACATACTAAGCACCCTATAAATCATACTTGGAAAACAGGGTTTCTTAGAGCCCTCTACTTCTTACAATAGAAGCACTAGCTACTCACCTCTAACCGTCACCATGGTTAACTGGACAGCTGAAGAAAAGGCCGCCATCACCTCCGTGTGGTCCAAGGTCAATGTGGAGCAGGATGGACATGAAGCTCTCTCCAGGTAATGGGAAAACTCATCAGTTCCTTTTTTATAGCTAGATATGTTAAAGCATTTTTTTGTCTTTTATTGCCACTTGCCAAATGTTCTCCTTCTCTATCTTTCAAAAGTATTGGCAAAGTTATACTAACACACTATAGCAAAGATCTACCTCCTATTTATATACAATAATATATACTCTCACTTTTATTTTTCATGGTTTTATTATATAAGAGTTGGCAATAATATAAATCTTGCTTTGGAACATCAGATCCATGTCTGAACTACTTTAAAGAGTCTATAGGTTCTATCACCTATTTTCTTACCAATGACTTCATTACACTTTGGAATAGTTCAGACATGCTATTACAATGTCACAATACACATTACAGTTTCACAATAATAAAGACTTAAAGTTTTCATCTACCACAAGTTTTTTTTTTTTTTTAACTCTATGAAAACCAATTATTCATTTAAGCTTAGTACACATGTCCATTGTCCATTTCACAGCTGCCTTTTTGAACAGACAAAACATTGCAATTTTATGCAAATCATGATAGTTAAAAAGCAGCTGTAAAATGGAACATTGTAGGAACATAACCTAAATCAATAAAATTTTATCTATTATTCTTGCTGCATTAATATGTTCCAAACTATTAGCTGTAATATGTAGATAGACACGCAACATATTTAGTGCATAGCGCTAAGATGGCAGCATGCTGAGTCTTTATAATTCCATAAAATGGGCAGTCTGTATACCATCATGTGGTACCTGCTTCTAGGCAGGAAAAGGTGCCTGTATAAAAGTACGGTACAGTAGGATATGGATGCTGTGTTGTAGATCTGTAAGATGTGGTTATGTGCATAAACCCTTGCCCTTTTGACTCCTACATCATGACATGTGGCTGTATTATAATGTTGTTTTTTTCTCCTAACAGGCTTCTGATTGTATACCCCTGGACTCAGAGGTATTTCAGCAGCTTCGGAAACCTGTCCAACCCAACTGCAATTGCTGGAAATGCCAAGGTCCAGGCCCATGGAAAGAAGGTCCTGTCAGCCATTGGTGACACCCTCGGCCACCTGGATAACGTGAAGGCTTCTCTGCATACCCTCAGTGACATCCATGCTTTCAAGCTGCATGTGGATCCTGAAAACTTCAGGGTAAGAGACATGTTCCTTTTTATGGATTTTGAACGTTTTAGCCACACAGGATTATTGAGGTTGTCAAAACATAACAATTTACACAGTTATAAGGCCCTCTTACATGGGCCCATTATTGGGCAAATAAGTGTTCCTAGCAATGCTTATTCCTGATAATCGGCAGTGTAAAAGCGATCAACCAATGAACAACAGGCAAACACTTGTTCACTGGCTGATAAGGGATAATAATATGATCAGTGGGGGTCTGACCTCTAGGACCCTCACCGATCCTTAGAACAGGGACTCAAGTCTCCCATCACAATAGAGTGGAATGATGTGTATGTGCATTTATTCTCTATGGGAGCTGCAGGGATAGCCGAATGCACTTGGTAACAAGCTAAGATGGAATTACCTCTTTAACACATAAAGGTTTATGGCTGTAAATAAAAAAATCATTATTTAACTATACACTACATTGTTTAAGCTTTGGGGTACACAGCACATAACTAGAGATGAGCGAACCGGGTTCGGGTTCGAGTCAATCCGAACCCGAACGTTCGGTATTTGATTAGCGGAGGCTGCAGATTTTGGATAAAGCTCTAAGGTTGTCTGGAAAACATGGATACAGCCAATGACTATATCCATGTTTTCCAGATAGCCTTAGGGCTTTATCCAAGTTCAGCAGCCACCACTAATCAAATGCCGAAAGTTCAGGTTCGGATCGACTCGAGCATGCTCGAGGTTCGCTAATCTCTACACATAACCCATATAATATATTTATAGTCATATGGATATGGGTCTTGTTCAAATCAACCTGATGCAACTAAACTAACCACAATTGTATTACTCTATCTACAGCGTTTTGGAGAGGTTCTGATCGTCGTCTTTGCTGCCAAGCTTGGAACTGCCTTCAGTCCCCAGGTTCAGCATGCATGGGAGAAATTCTTTGCCGTCTTGGTTGATGGTCTTAGCCACAGCTACCACAGCTAAACTGGTGCACAAAAAAACACATCTTCAACTATGGAAGTGGGTTATTGTGTATAGAATGTATTCAATAAAAAGCATCTCTTCATAAAATAAAAATGTCTTGTGGTTATTCAGAGAAGGTAACAACGCATTGTATAGACTATTAAATACATTATCACCTGATCCTTTAAAGATGTAAAAACTGCCTGCTTTCTTACACAAACAGCATTACTCTGGTGCATAGGCCTTGTTAGTTATTGCAGCTCAATCCTAGTGACTTGGATGGGACTAGGTTGTAATTAGAGATGAGGGAACCGGGTTTGGGTTCGAGTCCATCTGAACCCGATTGTTCGGCATTTGATTAGTGGTGGCTGCTGAACTTGGATAAAGCTCTAAGGTTGTCTGGAAAACATGGATACAGCCAATGACTATATCCATGATTTCCACATAGCCTTAGGGCTTTATCCAACTTCAGCAGCCACCGCTAATCAAATGCCGAAAGTTCGGGTTCGGATGGACTCGAGCATGCTCCAGGTTCGCTCATCTCTAGTTGTAATGCCATGAACAAGAGTGTTGCTGTGCATAGAATCAATCATTCATAGTTTTCTATTCTTAAGTTCTTTAAAGGGGTTTCCCAAATACTTGGATAGGGGACAGGTAAGAGATTGCAGGGGTCTGAGTTACTTGACCAACCCCCACCCCCAACAATCTCCTTGCCCCCCCCCCCTTTGTATTGAATAAAGAAGTGGGTCAGTCTGTGACCCGCAGCTCCATTTATTATCTATGGAGCTGCCGGAGAGAGCCGAGTGTACTCCATAGCTCCATAAAGAATTGCAGGCGGCACAGATGTTAGACCCCCAGCTTACTCTTACTTGTTCCCTATCCTGTAAGTTTTAATGAGAAAACCCCTTTAAACTATATTCTGGTACATAGATCACTGAAAACATTGCAAATAGTTACATACACCACAAGCATTACACAGTTCCTTTATACTACTTGCCAGATCTCTACTGCTTTCTACTATTGCTTTCTTCTCTGCCGTACATTATCCTGCTTCCCAACTACTTTCCGGTTCTTTTGTTCCTCTTATCCACAGCCTAACACTAGGATTGGGTGCAGGCTGCTCCTCACCATACCACTCCACTGCAGTGCACAGTTCATTGCTTTCCTACTGCAGCGACCTACATCAGGTTTCTAAGCCAATCCAGTTAGTAAAACAATCTCATTATGTGTGAATACCAATACAAACAAATTTACAAAGGAAAAGAAGGGAGGATAAAAAGGGCGCTTTCTTGAGGTGGTAGTAGTATCACAAAAATATAACCTTCACATGGCAGACACATATACTGTAGGTGTATTCTTACTTGGTAATATAGTGTCGGCCCATAGACTGCCTGCCTTCTACTACATACCTCCCCTTGACAGGGGCCACAGGGGGAATCAATGTTATTCATTTTGTTTATCAGTAGTATAATGTTATGTTTCAGCCTTTATTTAACCCAGACTACTGGATTATAAGGAAGTATATTTTATCCCCATTCTGCAAACTTTTCGGGCCTGGAGGGGGTTATCAAAGTTATCGCTATTTATATTTAGCTCATAATAAATTAGTCTTGCTTCTCAAGCCCAGCTACATGATGGCCACATAGTAACGTATATAGTACCATGCACATTTTTAAAGTATTGCAAGGTAAAATGTGGTACTTGTAAAATGACATGATTATGTGGGCGTAGTAAAATCTATATTTCCAAAAAGTGCTGATGGTGCTCAAATAAACCAATCAGATCACTTCTTAAATCTTTATCCCTATCCTCTAACAAATCTGGCATCAATTTTTTTTTTTATAAGAAACAGTGGCCCTGATTTACTATTAGTGTTGCTTTTTCCACACTGACATTACTTTGAGTTTGACATCTGGTGCAATTGTGGCACACAGGTAATTTTGTCACAATGAGAATGTAATGAATAATTGGAATCCATTAATAACTTAGTAGTTGTTACCTAGGCTATATTAATCAAATAAAAAAAAACACTATGCCACAATTTCAAGAGCAAAATAAGAATAACCATTTATAATACTAAAAACAAGAATGATACTTTGAAGTTTGCTATTCCCATAATTTATAACATTATATAAATGTAAATGTATTCACTAGTTCTTGTTTTGTAAAAATTCTCATGGTAAAAAAAAACGTTTCTAAGTAAAGAATGTATGAATATGTTGGTGAATCAGGAAATCTGAAAGCCATGCCTGTTTTTCATATTTTCTATGTAAACCAGTGGCTAGGTTGAGTTTTAGTGTCAATCTGTTTCAAATTGTGACAGTCCCATTGCACCAACATTTTGGCATAATTACCAATAGTTTACAGTCTCATTGTAAAGTGTAAATGAGGGTCAGTGTCACATTCATGCATTAGCAAACTTGTCTCCTTCTCCTGATATGCTGCTCTTTCCCTCCCATTGTTGACAGCTCGTTGTCTAGGTTTCAGACAAACACTCTGCTCTAAAAGCAGTGGTCTGGCTGGTGTGTGTGTATATAACAAAAACTATTCTAAATTCTATTCTAAATATAAGGCAAATCTTAATTAAATATAGCAACAAATGTTATGGTAGACATAATTGATACACCCCATTGTCTAGTTGGGTGTTTCTTTGCATTACTATTTTTCGTTTTGTATAAATATATATATTATAGAGAGAGAGAGATATGTGTGTGTATAAAGTGTATACATGCTGATATATATATGCTATGTATACACCAGAACTTCTAGAGAAGAGTAGTGGTCCGTAACCCAGGCAATGAGCTGTTACCAACACATCAAGAGAAGAAGGCAAGTTTGCAAAATTAATGTACTGTGTACTGCTCTATATACATAGCGAAGAACTGGAATTTTTGGTGGAGCTATTAGAATAATACATGGGAATAACATTTTTTTACACCATTCATTCTGTCTTCCATTTACAGTACCCTTCCTTTCTATTATATGTCTAGTAGAAGATGGTTAGTTACACTGCTGCCAGATTATGAACTATTAATTAACTGAATTAATATTAAATAATTATAGGTGAAGAGTTCTCTAGCTTCAAACATGATGGAACCCGCACAACGGCTTACAATGACAAGCTGTTGTACCAATGTCAACAATGAAGAGGATGTGACATCTGCAGAAGCACCAGCCTTGTCTGCCCACGCCCATCAATTAAAGGTTATTATCCTGAGTAATGTCTTTAAAGTGTCACTGTCGTTATAACTTTCAAAATTTAAATCAACAATGTGATATTAAGCAAGTTTGCAATATACATTCTTTTATTTTTGTCGTATGGACATCATAGCGATACTAGCCGCATTCATCTTAGCAGAGCAGCGTCCATCATGACCACAGACATCAGTTATCTTTCCTCCATCAGGTCTCCTAACGAATTAGGAAATGAAACGCGTTGAGACCACCCTAGTGGGGGGACAGATGAGTATACATCTTTGTTATATCTGCCCCTCTTAAAGTCTATTAGTCTATATTGCTGGTACATATTGTGTTTTTGGCACAAAGAGGAGTGTCCAAAGAGGACGGGCTCCGATTGTGTAGGAACAGGTACATACCTCTGTGTAGTGGTTATATATAGCAGCCCTTGTATATCCTCATAGACACCAGTCTGTGTACAATGGCCTGTTAGGTTTATTACACTGTGACTGGGATACAAATTGGGCCATTTCTATCGTCCCCCGGATAGTTGACTAGAATAGTCGCATGGAAATGCCTCGGGCTGTGATGTGACTGTGTTTCAGATTGGGATAAATGCACTAATCCCTGGCTATCTGGTTGGAGCAAGTGCGGTACAATACTATAGGCTGTACTGTGATTTAGAGGATACTATTGACATCTGCCTTCTAAATAGAAGTGTGTAGATCACAGTACACACAGCGATCTCTGTTACTATCAATTTGTCTGCACCTGGTAATTGTTTCCAACATTTTTCTTCGTCTCTAGGTATACTTATATACATACCGTTATCTAGAGTGTCTAGTTGCAGGGACGATTGTATCGAGGGCTGTGTTTTAGTGTCCATTGACACATTGAATCATACTACCATACACACTATATAGCGCATTTATGCAGGGTTAGACATCAATTACCCCTGCTACACCACTCTACATCCTTGGTTATTTTGTATGTGCACCTCAGGGGATGTGGGCATGTACCACTTATGTCTCACCAAGTTGCCCTCTATATGACATTGTTTGTCTATTATTTACAAAGTTTCTAACTGTGTACTTATCTAATGTAGGATCAATGCTTCAATAGTACAAACAGTTAGACAGGGCACCTCCTTGAATGAGAAAGTTAGCTCCCCTTTCTATAGCAGGGTTTGAACAGGAGCTAATGGACAGGTTCCTGCGCGGGGCCACACTTTTTAGTGCGATCACTCTGCCTAGGGCAGGGTGAGTGAGGGAACGGCAGTGTAGGGCAGAGATAGGTCCAACTATCTCTAACATATCATCCTACTAACCATCCTTTCCCTCCCTTGGCCACACGGATTAACACATATACATATCAGGGTCTCCCGAATGTAGGTATAACTCTCCTCTTGTGCAGACTACTAATTACTGGCAATTTGGTTTATTTGATATCAATGATCATCTTGATGATGATCTTGTCATTTTTCTGTATTTGTATGTACTTGCCTAGGTAAGGTATTTTATACATAATCAATTAAAAGTTAAGTTTTAGTTTTATTCTGTGATTCTCTACTGGTATAAGTTATACTACCATCATTTTCAGTGATTTCCTTTGTATACTCCCTTGTGGTGATTGGTTGGAGGTGTGGTGATTTGTTACCACCCCATACCGTGAGTTCTTCATTTATCTATCTTCATTATTGCTTTATTTTATTTTTTTGCACACAATACCAAATAATCTTTATTATATATACCACCAACACAAAGTTTAAAAACATGTAAAATAGGACCGCATATGGTCCAAACTCACTGGAAAAACACCTTCAATAATCAGGGCAAAACCATGACACCAGGAACAAATACAGATAATGATACCCTTGAGAAAGCTATGGGGACATAGCGGAAGGTGTGGGTAGGCTTTTTGACACCAGGAGTTGACTTACTGATATACATAAATTTTGTTAATACTGTATACAATCAGGTTTGGCGGCTGTGTTATCACCTCTCTATTTTTTTTTATTTAACAAAAGTTTTTTATTTTCAGATTCACATTAACATCCATATTAGAAACATCACTCCATAAAATATGCATAAATTGACATTCCACCGAAATCCCCCCCCCCCCCCAACCCCTAGACTGAAGGGAGAGAGACGGGAAAAAAAAAAGAACCTATCTGCCCCCAGAACACTCCATTGGGATTTAACTTTTTCTCCTTTTGGACAGTTTCTATAATAAAAAATCTCATAACTAGAGATGAGCGAACGTGCTCGTCCGAGCTTGGTACTCGATCGAGTATTAGGGTACTCGATGGTACTCGTTACTCGGACGAGCATCTCGCGGTACTCGAGAAAATCTCATCATTCCGTTTCCTGTAGGTTTGCGTGCTTTTTCGCAGCCAATAAACATGCAGGAGACTCTTTGGTACATCCTGCGATGACGTGGGACCCATACATGTCGATAGCAGCGATTGGTTGGCCAGATCAGATGACCCTGCCATACAAAACTCGGCGCCGGCAGTGCTCGCTTCAGACGCATGCTGTGAGAGATCAGGGACAGAGCTGCTGCTTCTCAGGGAGAGTGTCAGCGTAGGATTTAGCGTTCCAGTAGGCAGGGTATATACTAGCAATATAAACAAACAGCCCTTTTTAGGTCTTAACACCTTAAGGACAGAGCCTGAAATGGCCTTAATGACAGAGACAAATTTTATGAATATGACCAGTGTCACTTTATTCATTAATAACTTCGGGATGCTTTTACCTATCCGGCTGATTCTGAGATTGTTTTCTCGTGACATATTGTACTTTACATTTCTGGTAAAGTGGAGTCGATACTCATAACGAATCTTTATGAAAAAAAACCAAATAATGTGAAAAAATGTGAAAAACTGCATTTTTCCAACTTTGAAACTTTTTTGCGTATACAGAAAGTGGTTATACCACATAAATTATATATTAAATAGCATTAGCAACATGTCTACTTTATGTTGGCGGCATTTATTAAACGATCTTTCATTTTCTTTAGACAATAGGAAGCTTAAAACATTAGCAGCAAGTTTCCAAATTTTCAGTAAAATTTCAAAATCAGATATTTTTAGGGACCTGTTCAGGTGGGTAAAAGTGTATTTGAGGGGCCTGTATGTTAGAAGGCCCCACAAAGCACCCCATTTCAGAAACTGCACCCCCCACACTCTGCAAAAGCATATCCAGAAAGTGTTTCAACCCTTTAGGGGAGTCACAGAAATAAAAGCTAAGTGTGTAAGAAATTTGAAAATTTTAATTTTCTGTGCAGAGATTTTATTGTAATCCAATATTTTTCATAATTATAAACCTATTACCAGAGAAATGCACCCCAATAATTATTGCCCTGTTTCTGCAGTTTATAGAAATACCCCATATGTGGCCCTATTGCGCTATTTGACGCAACCACAAGCCTCAGATACAAAGGAGCGCCTAGTGAATTTCAACGCCTCCGTTATATTTGGTCATTTCTGACTGTACCACTTCAGGTTGGCAGAGGCTCTGGGGTGCCAAAACCTAAAAAACACCCCTAAAGGGACACCATTTAGAAAACTACACCCCTCAAGGAATGTAACAAGGGGTGCGGTGAGCATTTGGACCCCACAGGTGCTTCACAGATTTTCCGAACAATATGGCGTGAAAAAAGAAAAATTTATTTTTTACACTAAAACGTTGTTCTAGCCTTCAATTTTTCATTTTCTTAAAGGGATAAGAGGAAAAAAAAGACACAAAATGTGTAGCGCAGTTTCTCCCGAGTACGGAAATACCCCATATGTGGCGATAAAGTGCCAAGCGGGCGCAGGACAAGCCTCCAAAGGGAAGGAGCGCCAATTGGCTTTTGGAAGCTGAATTTCACTGGAAAGGATTTCAAGGGCCATGTCGCATTTAAAGAGCCCTCGTGCTGCCAAGACACTGGAAACCCCCCACAAGTGACCCCATTCTGGAAACTATACACCCCTCAAGGAATCTAACAAGGGGCACAGTGAGCATATGGACCCCACTGGTGACGGGCACAAATGTGGAACAATGTGACGTAAAAGTAA
Source organism: Dendropsophus ebraccatus (assembly GCF_027789765.1). Taxonomy (NCBI): domain Eukaryota; kingdom Metazoa; phylum Chordata; class Amphibia; order Anura; family Hylidae; genus Dendropsophus; species Dendropsophus ebraccatus. The sequence goes on along the minus strand of NC_091462.1, from coordinate 73,542,825 downwards.
AAAATTTCATTTTTTCACTTTCATGGCACAAATGTGCCTGTCATCAAGGGGTCCATATCCTCACTGCACCCCTTGTTAGATTCCTTGAGGGGTGCAGTTTCCAGAATGGGGTCACTTGTGGGGGGTTTCCAGTGTTTTGGCAGCACGAGGGCTCTGTAAATGCGACATGGCGTTCATCATCCATTCTAGCCAAATCCAACCTCCAAAATCCAAATGGCGCTCCTTCCCTTTGGAGGCTTGCACTACGCCCACATGGCGCTTTATGTCCACATGTGGGGTATTTACGGACTCAGGGGGAAATTGCTCTACACATATTGTGTGTTTTTTTCTCTTTTAACCCCTTGTGAAAATGATAAATTCAAGGCTAAACCAACATTATAGTGTAAAAAATGTAATATTTCATTTTCACGCCACATTGTTCCACATTTGTGCCCGTCACCAGTGGGGTCCATATGCTCACTACACCCCTTGTTACATTCCTTGAGGGGTGTAGTTTCCATAATGGGGTCACTTGTGGGGGGTTTCAACTGTCTTGGCAACACAGAGGCCTTTTGAATGCAACATGGCCCCTCGAAATCCATTCCATCCAAATCCAGCCTTCAAAAACGAAATGGCGCTCCTTCCCTTCGGAGGCTTACCCTGCACCCACATGGCGCTTTATGTCCACATGTGGGGTATTTCCGTACTCAGGGGAAATTGCTCTACACATTTATTGTTTTTTTTTATCTTTTAGCCCCTTGTGAAAATGAAAAAATCATGACAAGATTAATGATTTAGAGTAAAAATTTTACAAAAATTACACTAAATGTTGGTCTAGCCTTGATTTTTTCCATTTCCACAAGGGGTTAAAAAAGAAATTGAACACAAAACTTGTAGGGTAGTTTCCCCTGAGTACAAAAATACCCCATATGTGGGCATAATGTGCCATATGGGCACAGGGCAAGCCACCAAAGGGACAGAGCGCCATTTAGAGGCTGGAATGGAGGATGGAAGCCATGTCGCAATTACAAAGCTCCTGTGCTGCCAGGTCAGTAGAAACCCCCGACAAGTGACCCCATTCTGGAAACTACACCCCATAAGGAATCTAACAAGGGGTGCAGTGAGGATATGGACCCCACTGGTGACAGTCACTTACGTAGAACATGTACAATTTTTTTTATTTTCACGTCCTAAACGTGGCCGTCACCAGGGGGCCATATCCCCGCTGCCCCCCTTGTTAGATTCCTTATGGGGTGTAGTTTCCAGAATGGGGTCACTTGTGGGGGGTTTCTACTGTCCTGGCCGCACAGAGGCTTTGTAATTGCATCATGGCATCCTCTAATGGGAATGGCGGCCATATCTATTTATCTGGGGAAAAGGGACAATTCTAATTTATTTGGGGGTATTAGGCCAATTATTAGTTTATAAGGTTGAAAATGACAGGTGTCCATCAAACTCAACCTGTGTTGATCCAGAGGAAGGCAAAAAACCCTCGTAAGGCAGACGACAGTAGCCTCATCACAGGGGAAAAATTTCTTCCCGACTCCATAATGGCGATCAGAATAACCCTGGATCAACGTGACCCCTGAAATAGGAAAAAGGGACAGAATTTAGATAATGTAGGACCCCAGTGACGTGTAGTGCGCCTCGGAGCGATTCAGTATGCAGAGGCCGGGGGGATCAGGACAGGTGTCACACGGGAAAATGGTGTCCTTCCTGATCCCCCTGTTACGCCACACTCTGCACTTCTTCTGGGGTCTCCCTTTCTCCAGTGTGGGGGACGTCACCTGGAAAATGTTGTCCTGGTGCGATACGGGGTCCTTCATATCCAGAAGCGCTGGGTCCGCTCCATGGCTGCTAAATATTAGGGCTTTATTACTACTTCTGATATGTTCGGATCGTGCAGCAAGCTACAGTAGCTCGGGCAGCGAGGGACCGGAAGAGGGGGTGCTGGTATAAAAGTTATCCCATACAGGTGGTAACCTTTATCCAGCAGTGGGAAGATCAGTTCCCCAACGATCTCCCCACTAACTCCGAGGATGGGAGGGGGAGGGGGCATCTGGGGGCTGGATTCAGGTGTCCCTTCCTACATACACTCTAAGGGTACGTGCACACTGCGGAATCGCGACAGATAACCCTTTGTGCATTCCACAGCTGGCACCCACCGGCAGACTGATGCGGGCGCACGTCTCCATCCGTGTCATAGACTCCATTCTATGCAGGGGCGGATTCCACTCTCCGTCCAACGTATTCATTCTTTGGATGGACGACGGAATCCGCCCATGCATAGAATGGAGTCTATGACACGGGTAGAGACATGCGCCCGCATCAGTCCGCCGGTGGGTGCCAGCTGCGGAATGCACAAAGAGTTATCCTTCGCCATTCAGCAGTGTGCACGTACCCTAAATCTGTAAGAGTACCCAGAGGTACGCTCACAGAGTGTGTAGAATTTCACACCATACCGTCATCTCTTATTGGGACGGTACTGGCGGAAAAGACGTGTCTGGGGGGGCAGCGTACGCTACGCTACCCCCAGACACGTCACTGGATGATGAGGATGAATGGAGGAAAGAAGGATCCCCCCCATTCATCCTCACTGGCTGTTTCGGTGTCGGAGGCAATAATAACGTATCCCTCTGACGCCGAAAACACCCTGGGGGCCATCTTTATACGGGGACTAGTATATGGGGTATGTAGTGGTGTAGTGTCAAACTTTATTCAATGTAGTGTGGTGTAATGTAGTGTTTTTTACGTGTTCTTTTTTACAGTAAGTATTAAAAAAAAAACCTACGCCAACAAAGGAGTTGCTAATAAATGCCGCACTTATGTGCGGCACTTATCAGCAGACCGTGGCAGTAGGATATAGAAAAAAAACACCCTACGCCAAAAAGGAGGAGTTGCTGTTTAGCAGCGCACTTTCGTGCGATGCTGATCAACACTCGGCGGCGATAGGGTGCAGAAAATAGAAAAAAAAAAAATTGGAAAAAAAAACAAACTTTTTTTACATTCTGAACATCCCTGTAGCTGCTGATAAGTGTATTACACATATCAGCCGCTAGAGGGCAGCAGAGCGCAAAATCCGGAAAATGACGAGGCTGGAGCCGAAAATAGCCGAAAGAAGACGACGGGGACCGCCGGAAAGACCCGAAGACCGAACGGAATGACGGAGGACGCCGCGAACCCGGAAGACGCCGATCAGGACCCCGGGACAGGTGAGTAATGTACAAATACCTGCTCTGGACCCCTCGGCTACCTAGCTGAGGGGTCTAGGGCAGGTATTTATTATTTTGTGGGACTCTGATCGCTGTGCCACCGGCCCGATCGCCGTGAACGGCCGGCCGTTCACGGCGATCGGGCCGGTGTCACGGTGACCACCATTACTTTTTACAGTAATGGCGGTCGGTGCCGTCCTTGGACAGCACCGACCGCCATTTTTTTCCGGGTCATCGAGTCACCGATGACCCGGAAAGGTTCCGTTCGCCGCTATTGGCTGATCTGAATTGATCAGCCAATAGCGGCGATCGTAAGCACGGGGGGTGTTAACCACCCCCCGTGCCGTGAAGCTAAGATGGCCTGCTATGATTTATAGCAGGCCATCTTCCCCGATCGCTGTGTGCGAACACGCAGCGATCGGGGAAACATCGGGTGTAAATTTACGCCCTGATGCGCCAAGTACCAGGGCGCGAGGGCGTAAGTTTACGCCCGATGTCGTTAAGGGGTTAAAAGCTTTTATTATTACTATTACTACAGACTGCTGGCTGGGAGTTGCAGTGCTGCTACCGCGATTTAACCAGCATACTGTGGTTATCGGCTGCTGACAGAAAGGGGGCATTAGGTGCTGCATACACACCCCTAAGAAGTGCTCAGTGTACTCCTTCGATTTTGGGGTTGGTGGTCCTGGTGTACTGCATTGTATAGCTGGGTCTTGTAGTGCATCTCGCATAGAACTTCACTGCTCATATTGTATTGGGGTGACAAAGCGTGTGTACAGATGTTGCCCATACCAGATAGCACCCCCTAAACTAGTGTGTACTGCACTGTATAGCTGGGATTTGTAGTGCATCCTGCATAGAACTTACTTCACTGCTCATTGTATTGGGTTGACAAAGTGTGTACAGTTGTTGCCCATACCAGATAGCACCACCTAAACTAGTGTCTATTGCACTGTATAGCTGGGAGTTGTAGTGCATAGAACTTACTTCACTGCTCATTGTATTGGGGTGACAGAAAGTGTGTACAGTTGTTGCCCATACCAGATAGCACCGTCAAGCCCCCCCCTAAACTAGTGTGTACTGCACTGTATAGCTGGGATATGTAGTGCATCCTGCATAGAACTTACTTCACTGCTCATTTTATTGGGGTGACAAAGTGTGTACAGTTGTTGCCCATACCAGATAGCACCGTCAAGCCCCCCCTAAACTAGTGTGTACTGCACTGTATAGCTGGGATTTGTAGTGCATTCTGCATAGAACTTACTTCACTGCTCATTGTATTGGGGTCACAAAGTGTGTACAGTTGTTGCCCATACCAGATAGCACTGTCAAGCCCCCTCTAAACTAGTGTGTACTGCACTGTATAGCTGGGATTTGTAGTGCATCCTGCATAGAACTTCACTGCTAATTGTAAGGGGGTGTCAGCGTGTGTGTATAGTTCCGGACAATACCAGATTGTACCAAACAGCCCCCCCTAAACTAGTGGGTACTACACTGTATTGCTGGGATTTGTAGTACACCTGCATAAAACCTCACTGCTCATTGTAAGGGGGTATCCCAGCGTGTGTCTAGGTCCAGCCACTACCAGATTCTACCGTGCAGCCCCCCTAAACCTAGTGGGTACTACACTGTATTGCTGGGATTTGTAGTACACTACCCCTCAAGTGATGATCCCTTTGCATGAGACAATTGCCAGATCCTCAAGGATCAAAGTCAAATTCTAAATCAAAACAGCGGTGGGGGGGAGAGGTGGTGAGTCACATTATGCAGGGAATGCAGTCAAATTGAAAATTGAAAGGGTGGTGGCGGGGGTAGAAGTGAGTAGTTACATTATGCAGGGAATGCTACCCCAACTGCTACAGTCAAATTGAAAATCGAAAGGGTGGTGGCGGGGGTAAAAGTGAGTAGTTACATTATGCAGGGAATGTTACCCCAACTGCTACAGTCAAATTGAAAATCGAAAGGGTGCTGGGGGTTGTTGGCTACTTGTTGGCTACTGCTGGGCCTTGACTGGCACCCATGTAGACTAATGGTGTGCCTGCCCTTGCCTCGTTGCTGGGCCTTAACTGGCAACCATGTAGACTACTGGTGTGCCTGCCCTTGCCTCGTTGCTGGGCCTTAACTGGCAACCATGTAGACTACTGGTGTGCCTGCCCTTGCCTCGTTGTTGCTGGGCCTTAACTGGCATCCATGTAGACTATTGGTGTGCCTGCCCTTGCCTCCTTGTTGCTGGGCCTTAACTGGCACCCATGTAGCCTACTGGTGTGCCTGCCCTTGCCTCGTTGTTGCTGGGCCTTAACTGGCATCCATGTAGACTACTGGTGTGCCTGCCCTTGCCTCGTTGTTGCTGGGCCTTAACTGGCATCCATGTAGACTACTGGTGTGCCTGCCCTTGCCTCGTTGTTGCTGGGCCTTAACTGGCACCCATGTACACTACTGGTGTGCCTGCACTTGCCTCGTTGTTGCTGGGCCTTACCTGGCACCCATGTACACTACTGGTGTGCCTGCACTTGCCTCGTTGTTGCTGGGCCTTAACTGGCAACCATGTAGACTACTGGTGGGCCTGCCCTTGCCTCGTTGTTGCTGGGCCTTACCTGGCACCCAGGTAGACTACTGGTGTGCCTGCCCTTGCCTCGTTGTTGCTGGGCCTTAACTGGCACCCAGGTAGACTACTGGTGTGCCTGCCCTTGCCTCGTTGTTGCTGGGCCTTAACTGGCAACCATGTAGACTACTGGTGTGCCTGCCCTTGCCTCGTTGTTGCTGGGCCTTAACTTGCATCCATGTAGACTATTGGTGTGCCTGCCCTTGCCTCGTTGTTGCTGGGCCTTAACTGGCACCCATGTAGACTACTGGTGTGCCTGCCCTTGCCTCGTTGTTGCTGGGCCTTAACTGGCATCCATGTAGACTACTGGTGTGCCTGCCCTTGCCTCGTTGTTGCTGGGCCTTAACTGGCACCCAGGTAGACTACTGGTGTGCCTGCCCTTGCCTCGTTGTTGCTGGGCCTTAACTGGCACCCAGGTAGACTACTGGTGTGCCTGCCCTTGCCTCGTTGTTGCTGGGCCTTAACTGGCAACCATGTAGACTACTGGTGTGCCTGCCCTTGCCTCGTTGTTGCTGGGCCTTAACTTGCATCCATGTAGACTATTGGTGTGCCTCCCCTTGCCTCGATGTTGCTGGGCCTTAACTGGCACCCAGGTAGACTACTGGTGTGCCTGCCCTTGCCTCGTTGTTGCTGGGCCTTAAGTGGCACCCATGTAGACTACTGGTGTGCCTGCCCTTGCCGGTAATGGCCACTTTATGTTTTTTTATTTTTTAACCTTCAATTTAAATTTTAAAATCAAGTCGACTTCAATTCAAGTGCAATTTTCACTGTTCAAAGGAACAGACAGTGATAATGGTGGATCCTAATTTAGCATCCTTGTGTTATCCATTTCAAACCATATGATCTGTGGATGTGAACTTGCGGGGGCTCTCTGCCATCCTTTCATTTTTTAGCTCGGGGCCTCTTAATAAGACTATCACGCACAACTGCATGAGGGTGTGAGGCTAAATCTAGCCATAATCCGGCTATTTTAGTTTTAGGCGCAGCAGCACTGCCGTGGGTAAGCGCCAACAGACGGTGCTCAAACTGCTGAACATTACCTTCTACCTTCCTTGGATGTTTTAGCCGTTTTGAAGGCAGGATTGACCAGGCATTTTACCAGTAGCCTATTTCCTTCCTTGGATGTTGTAGTAGCCTTTTTGAAGGCAGGATTGACCAGGCCTTTTTAATACACAGGCTACCGCACTTGCCGTCTCTTAGAGACTCTTTAAAGGATTGAAAGTGTATTTGATCAAATTCCTCTTAAGCAGACTGTATTGTTCTCTGTGTCCTTACTGCCATTCTCTGACGTTGTCACACTACGTCTGCGGAGGAGCGGGACTGGTTGCCGGGGGCCCGTCGATCACGCCCCCAGCAACCAGCAAGCTGTTTTATTTTAGTTTTTTTGGTCTAGCTGTGGTTGGGGCCTCCCCATCCCCGGTCGAGAGGCATCAGGTGTATCCTTGATGGTCACTAACAGCTGGCCTAGCCAGTTAGCTGTCAGCACCCGGGTTCGTGTGTAATTAGCAGTGAGCTTGGTTGCGTGTGACAAGGGGCGGAACCTGGTGGCGGCTCTGCAGCTCCGCAGCCTCACACATGTACCATGCCTGGCTCACATCTTCAACCTGTTGCTGCAGTTCCTTAAAGCTTACCCCAATGTGGCTGACTTGCTCAACAAGGTGCACCGCATCTGTGCGCATTTCTGCAAGTCAACTGGTGTGCCTGCCCTTGCATCCTTGTTGCTGGTCCTTAACTGGCATCCATGTTGACTAATGCTGGGCCTTAACTGGCATCCATATTGACTACTGGTGTGCCTGCCCTTGCATCCTTGTTGTTGGGCCTTAACCTCTTAAGGACATAGGACGTACCGGTACGTCCTATGTCCTCACTTGCACTTCAAAGCGGGGCCGCGCGGCGGCCCCGCTTTGAAGTGCCGCGATCCCGGGTGCCGCGTGTAGCCCGGGACCGCCGCTATTAGCGGGCACGGTCTGATCGCCGTGCCCGCTAATTAGCTAATCGGAGGCAGCTGTCAAAGTTGACAGCTGCCTCCGATTACCGGAGGCAACGTTTCCCTGGTGTCTAGTGGGGGAGATCGCTCCTCCGGGACCTTGTCCCGGAGGAGCGATCTCCGTTACTGATGCCGGCCGGGGACGCGTCCAAGATGGCGCCGTCCTCGGCTCGGCACTCGTTTACTTCCGGCTGCAGCAGCCGAAAGCAAACGAGTGCTGATCTCATGGATCTCTGCAGCATATCTATGCTGCAGAGATCTCAATGAGAGATCAAAGTGTATATACTAGAAGTCCCCCATGGGGACTTCTAGTATATGTGTAAAAAAAAAAAAAAAATTGTTGTTAATAGTAAAAAGCCCCCTCCCCTAATAAAAGTCTGAATCACCCCCCTTTTCCCAGGTTTTAAATAAAAGTAAACAAATAAATAAATAAATAAACATGTTTGCTATCGCCGCGTGCGTAATCGCCCGAACTATTAATTAATCACATTCCTGATCTCGTACGGTAAACGGCGTCAGCGCAAAAAAATCCCAAAGTGCAAAATTGCGCATTTTTGGTCGCATCAAATCCAGAAAAAATGTAATAAAAAGCGATCAAAAAGACGTATATGGGCAATCAAGGTACCGATAGAAAGATCACATCATGGCGCAAAAAATGACACCTCGCACAGCCCCATAGACCAAAGGATAAAAGCGCTATAAGCCTGGGAATGGAGCGATTTTAAGGAACGTATATTGGTTAACAACGGTTTGAATTTTTTACAGGCCATCAGATACAATATAAGTTATACATGTTATATATCGTTTTAATCGTAACGACTTGAGGAACATGCATAACAAGTCAGTTTTACCCCAGGGCGAATGGCGTAAAAACACATTTCCCCCAAATAAAAGAAATGCGTTTTTTTTTTTCAATTTCACCACACTTCGAATTTTTTTCTGGTTTCGCAGTGTACTTTATGCAAAAATTCAGCCTGTAATTGCAAAGTACAATTAGTGACGCAAAAAATAAGGGGTCATGGGGGTTTCTAGGTGGAAAAATGCAAGTGCTATGACCTTTTAAACACAAGGAGGAAAAACCGAAAACGTAAAAACGAAAATGGGCCATGTCCTTAAAGGGTTAACTGGCATCCATGTGGAATACTGCTGGTCCTTAACTGGCATCCATGTTGACTACTGGTGTGCCTGCCCTTGCATCCTTGTTGCTGGTCCTTAACTGGCATCCATGTTGACTACTGCTGGTCCTTAACTGGCATCCATGTGGACTACTGCTGGGCCTTAACTGGCATCCATGTTGACTACTGGTGTGCCTGCCCTTGCATCCTTGTTGCTGGTCCTTAACTGGCATCCATGTTGACTACTGCTGGGCCTTAACTGGCATCCATGTTGAGTACTGGTGTGCCTGCCCTTGCATCCTTGTTGCTGGTCCTTAACTGGCATCCATGTTGACTACTGCTGGGATTTAACTGGCATCCATGTTGAGTACTGGTGTGCCTGCCCTTCCATCCTTGTTGCTGGTCCTTAATTGGCATCCATGTTGACTACTGCTGGGCCTTAACTGGCATCCATGTGGACTACTGCTGGGCCTTGATTGGCATCCATGTTGAGTACTGGTGTGCCTGCCCTTGCATCCTTGTTGCTGGTCCTTAACTGGCATCCATGTTGACTACTGCTGGGCCTTAACTGGCATCCATGTGGACTACTGCTGGGCCTTAATTGGCATCCATGTTGAGTACTGGTGTGCCTGCCCTTGCATCCTTGTTGCTGGTCCTTAACTGGCATCCATGTTGACTACTGCTGGGCCTTAACTGGCATCCATGTGGACTACTGCTGGGCCTTAACTGGCATCCATGTTGAGTACTGGTGTGCCTGCCCTTGCATCCTTGTTGCTGGTCCTTAACTGGTATCCATGTTGACTACTGGTGAGCCTGCCCTTGCATCCTTGTTGCTGGTCCTTAACTGGTATCCATGTTGACTACTGCTGCGCCTTAACTGGCATCCATGTGGACTACTGCTGGGCCTTAACTGGCATCCATGTTGACTACTGGTGTGCCTGCCCTTACATCCTTGTTGCTGGTCCTTAACTGGCATCCATGTTGACTACTGCTGGGCCTTAACTGGCATCCATGTTGAGTACTGGTGTGCTTGCCCTTTCATCCTTGTTGCTGGTCCTTAACTGGCATCCATGTTGACTACTTCTGGGCCTTAACTGGCATCCATGTGGACTACTGCTGGGCCTTAACTGGCATCCATGTTGACTACTGGTGTGCCTGCCCTTGCATCCTTGTTGCTGGTCCTTAACTGGCATCCATGTTGACTACTGGTTTTGGACAACACAGATTACTGGGTGTTCACTCTCCTGGACCCTTGGTAGAAACCAAACTTTTCCACTGTCATTCCTGCCGAGGAACGCAGTATGAGAGTGAATTAAGATCAACAGGCCCTGGTGCAGAATCTGAAAATGTATTTCCCATCTGACACCACTAGCGACAGAGGACGTAGTTCTGTGGGCCAAAGAGCAGGGGAGAGGAGCGGTGGAGCAGGCAGCTTGTCAAGGGGCAGGGGAACACTCTCCAAGGCCTTTGACAGTTTCATGGCATCCCAGCAAGACTATGTCAACCGTCCCCAGTCTAGACAGAGTAGGGGGGAAGCCTTCAGGAAGATGGTGAGGGAGTACCTTGCTGACCATAACACCGTCCTTCCCGATCACTCTGCTACCTACAACTACTGGGTTTCAAAGCTGGATACGTGGCCCCAACTTGCGCTTTACGCCTTGGAGGTGCTGGCCTGCCCTGCCGCTAGCGTGTTGTCAGAGCGGGTCTTCAGTGCAGCTGGTGCCATCATCACTGATAAGCGCACCCGCCTGTCCACTGACAGCAATGACAGGCTGACGGGGAAAGCAGCTGAACATGAAGATTCTTGGTATCTTCTCCTCCTCCTCTTCCTACAATTCTGAGCCAACTGCCAAGTCTTCTTCCGCCATGCAGGGTCTGTCCTAATTATTGTGAGGCTCCATTGCTTCCTCACTCCTAATGGTTCTCTGTGTCCTCACTGCCATGCTCTGACGTCACACTACGTCTGCGGAGGAGCGGGACTGATTGACGGGGGCCCGCCGATCGCGCCCCCACCAACCAGCCTGCTGTTTTATTTTATTTTTTTTGTGTAGCCGTGGCCGGGGCCTCACCACCCCCGGTCGAGAGGCATCAAGTGTACCCTTGATGGTGAGTGCTGACTGACAACTAGCCTAGCCAGTTAGCTGTCAGCACCCGGGTTCCTGACCACTACATATCCCAGCCCCTGGACTCACTTCAATTTTTGGGTGGACTCACTTGTAATGGCTCTCTTTGTCTGGCCTAATTTTTGGGTGGCTCACTAGCTTTCTCACTCACTTGTAATGGTTCTCTGTGTGTTCAAGGCCCTGCACTGTCTGACCTAGTTTTGGTGAGCCTCACTAGCTTCCTCACTCACTTGAAAGGGCTCTCTGTGTGTTCAGGGCCCTGCAGTGTCTGGCCTAGTTTTAGGGAGCCTCACTAGGTGTGCCTGCCCTTGCCTCCTTAACCCATGTTGACCTGGGCCTTTACTGGCATCCATGTTGACAACTGCTGGGCCTGCCCTTGCCTCCTTTTTGCTGGGCGTTAACTGGCATCCATGTTGACTACTGCTCTGTCTGCCCTTTTTTTTATTTTTTTTATTATTTGTATAGCGCACACAGATTCCGCAGCGCTTCACCTATCTGTATGTTTTTTGGGTGTGGGAGGAAACCGGAGTACCCGGAGGAAACCCACGCAAACATGGAGAGAACTTTTTGCAGATGTTGTCCTTGGTCGTCTTTGAACCCAGGACTCCAGCGCTGCAAGGCTACAGTGCTAACCACTGAGCCACCGTGCTGCCCTTGCCTCCATGTTAGCTACTAATGGGCCTTTACTGGCATCCATGTTGACTACTGCTGACTACTGTGGTGCCTGCCCTTGCCTCCATGTTGGCTACTGCTGGGCCTTAACTGGCATCCATGTTGACTACTGCTGACTACTGGTGTGCTTGCCCTTGCTTCCATGTTGGCTACTGCTGGGCCTTAACTGGCATCCATGTAGACTACTGCTGGGCCTATACTGGCACCATGTTGACTACTGCTGACTACTGTGGTGCCTGCCCTTGCCTCCATGTTGGCTACTGCTGGGTCTTAACTGGCATCCATGTTGACTACTGCTGACTACTAGTGTGCCTGCCCTTACCTCCATGTTGGCTACTGCTGATCCTGCCTGGCCTCCATGTTAACTACTGTTGCTCCTGCCTGGCCTCCATGTTGGTTACTGTTGCTCCTGCCTGGCCTTCATCTTGGTTACTGTTGCTCCTGCCTGGCCTCCATGTTGGTTACTGTTGCTCCTGCCTGGCCTCCATGTTGGCTACTGCTGATCCCGGCAGTTCTCTGTGTGCTCAATGCCATGCAGTGTTTTGGCCTCTGTCCTCACCGCTATGCTGTGTCAGGCTGAATTTTTGGGTGGTTCATGATTAGCTACCTCTGTTTTAATGGTTCCCTGTGTTCTCACTTCCATGCTGTGTCAGGCTGAGTTTTTGGGCGGTCCCTATGCCTACCTCTGTTTTAACCAGGCTGTTGCACAGAATTAGGCATAATGGTGCCATTAGGCAGCCTCAGAGGCATGCATACATGCTGCCCCTTCTGTTTCCTGTCCATTTCCGTTGTGATTCCAGCAATTTCTGAGGTCGACAGGTTTTCACACGACCTTCTCTCTACCGAACTTTAGTCCCCTCAAAAAATGCTCGAGGCTCCCATTGACTTCAATGGGGTTCATTACTCAAAACAATCGGGAAATACTCGGCTCGAGTAACGAGCACCCGAGCATTTTAGTACTCGCTCATCAGTACTCATAACTCTTAACTTTCTCAGTCATATTTCCCCATTTATCTATAGAGGGACCATCCTTCGTCAACCAGTTTTGCATTATGACTACTCATCCTAACATAAGTATCTTACTGATTATAATTCTATTTTTAATATGATCGGATATATTTCCTAGAACACATATATTAGGGGACAATTCTAGAGATACCACCATTTTGTTGTTAATTTTATCTACAATATTAAACCAATATTTGGCAATATCTGGACATACCCATAACATATTATATAAATCTGCATCTTTCTCGTTACACTTCATGCATTTTTTCCCCGCTTCCCCTCCCCCAAATTTATTAAGTAATTTTGGCGTATAATATAAATCATAGATAATTCTTAGGTGGATCAGCCTATGGTTCCTATTACTAGAGGCTACTATTACATTCCTATAAATTCGCTCCCAGTCCTCTCCAGTGTGTAATCCGAGAACCTCTCTCCAATATTTGTTGGCCTTCATACAAGACTTATCTGCTGGTATCTGCATTAAGTGCTTATATATAAATGTTAGTGACTTATTGTTTACTTGTGAGTTCCCTAAATATGCAACCACCTCATGTGTTTCTATAACAAATCTTTCCCTATCTAGGGATTTACACACTGCATTCTTAACCTGCATATATCTAAATCTATACCCCTCATGCAAAGTGTATTTGACTTTTATTTCCTCATAGGAGATTAAAGGGGTAGTGCGGCGGTAAAAAATTATTCACAGACTAACACACATTACAAAGTTATACAACTTTGTAATGTATGTTATGTCTGTGAATGGCCCCCTTCCCCGTGTCCCACCACCCCCACCCGTGTACCCGGAAGTGTGGTGCGCTATACTCACCTGTCACGTGCCGACACCGGTGTCCGATCTTCAGCGAGTGACGTCTTCTTCGGGCGGACGGCGAACAGCTCCGACTGTCCCGAATGCCGGCCGCACTCTGCAGCGTCATCCAATGCTCAGCCGTGATTGGCTGAGCATAACTGTGCTCAGCCAATCGTGGCTGAGCAGCTGATGAGGCGGCTGAGCACAGTTGTGACGCAGCGGAGGGGGGACGGCTGGCAGCGACTCGGCCGTCCGTCCGAAGATGACGTTTGGCACAAGATGGCGGATGGCCCTCGACACGGATCAGGTAATGTATAATGCACCACACTTCCGGGTGGGGGTGGTGGGACACGGGGAACGGGGCGATTCACAGACATAACATACATTACAAAGTTGTATAACTTTGTAATGTGTGTTATTCTGTGAATAATTTCTGAGCGCCGCACTACCCCTTTAACTCCCCTTCAACAAAGAGATGTGCTATATTGGTTACTCCTATTTTCTCCCAACACCCATAGTCTTGTATTTTATAAATTTATTTAAGATTAGGATTATGCCAAGTAGGCGTGTTTCTATACTACCCCAATCTTTCTAAATTGTGCACCACCCGTGTGCTTACTAAAGTGACTTACAATCTTAGTGCCACCATAACTTCTTAATTTATTATTGCAAGGGGGTATTTTAAGCTTTTATTGGGAGGGGAGTTTATAAGGGGTTTTTAATACTTTCAAAAACTTTTTTTATTGTACTTTTTTTTTACATTTGGTTTCACTGTAAAAGATGCAATCAATAGATTGCATATACTGATCTATGCTATACCATAGCATAGCATAGATAGGTGTTATCGGCAATCTATGTATAGAGTAGTGATGTCACGATACCAGAATTTTGAGTTCGATACCAATACCAACATTTTTTTTTCAATGCTCGATACCAATTCGATACTTAATAAATTATATTTAAAAAAAAACACAAAAAAACCCTCAATATTAGAAATGCCCCCAACCCCCGACCTTCCCCCCCCCCAACTGTCAGGTCCGATCGAACCAATTTATGTTCCTTTAATTTTTTTACTTTAACAATAAAGTTGACATTATTTACATTAAAGGGACATTACATTAAGGGCTCTTTCACACGTCCCGTAAAATTGTCCGTGGTCGCGGATCAGCAACCACGGACAATTTTACGGCTCATTAAAGTGAATGTGGCCATTCACACGATGGTCCGTGTCGCGACCCGCGACACGAAAAAATAGGACATGTCGTAGCGCAGCACCGATCCCCACCACCACCCAGCCGCAGAGATGACAGGAGAGCATGATGTGCTCTCCTGTCATCTCATCTACTACTCACCTACTCCCTGTGCTGACCGGCTTCATCTTCACCAGAAGTGGACTGGACTATGATACCTTCTCCTGGCAGCGTAGTCCCGGCTACTTCCAGGGAGCGCATGTAGCCGGTCAGTGCGGGGAGTAGGTGAGTAGTAGATGAGATGACAGGAGAGCACATAATGCTCTCCTGTCATCTCTGCGGCTGGGTGGCAGGGGGGGAATCCGTGCCGGGTCGCGGCACGGATAGTGTGAAAGAGGCCTAACACTTCATCTATCAGGGAAATTATGGGGGCTGTAGTCATGTAACACACACACCAGCTGTCAGGGTGATGATGGGAGCTGTAGTCATGTAACACACCAGTTATCAGGGGGATGATGGGAGCTGTAGTCATGTAACACATACCAGCTATCAGGGGGATGATGGGAGCTGTAGTCATGTAACACATCAGTTATCAGGGGGATGATGGAGCTGTAGTCATGTAACACATCAGTTATCAGGGGGATGATGGAGCTGTAGTCATGTAACAAACCAGTTATCAGGGGGATGATGGGAGCTGTAGTCATGTTACACATACCAGCTATTAGGGGGATGATGGGAGCTGTAGTCATGTAACACACCAGTTATCAGGGGGATGATGGGAGCTGTAGCCATGTAACACACACACCAGCTATCAGGGCGATAATGGGAGCTGTAGTCATGTAACACACCAGTTATAAGGGGGATGATGGGAGCTGTAGCCATGTAACACACACACACCAGCTATCAGGGGGATAATGGGAGCTGTAGTCATGTAACACACCAGTTATCAGGGGGATAATGGGAGCTGTAGCCATGTAACACACACACACCAGCTATCAGTGGGATGATTGGAGCTGTAGTCATGTAACACACACACACCAGCTATCAGGGGGATGATGGGAGCTGTAGTCATGTAACACACACACACACACCAGCTATCAGGGTGTATGATGGGAGCTGTAGTCATGTAACACACACACCAGCTATCAGGGGGGATGATGAGAGCTGTAGTCATGTAACACCAGTTATCAGGGGGATGATGTGAGCTGTAGTCATGTAACAAACCAGTTATCAGGGGGATAATGGGAGCTGTAGTCATGTTACACATACCAGCTATCAGGGGGATGATGGGAGCTGTAGTCATGTAACACACCAGTTATCTGGGGGATGATGGGAGCTGTAGCCATGTAACACACACACCAGCTATCAGGGGGATAATGGGAGCTGTAGTCATGTAACACACCAGTTATCAGGGGGATGATGGGAGCTGTAGCCATGTAACACACACACACCAGCTATCAGGGGGATAATGGGAGATGTAGCCATGTAACACACACACACCAGCTATCAGGGGGATGATGGGAGCTGTAGTCATGTAAAACACACACACACACACACACACACACACACACACACACACCAGCTATCAGGGGGGGGATGGGAGCTGTAGTCATGTAAAACACACACACACACACACACACACCAGCTATCAGGGGGTATGATGGGAGCTGTAGTCATGTAACACACACACCAGCTATTAGGGGGATGATGGGAGCTGTAGTCATGTAAAACACACACACACCAGCTATCAGGGGGGATGATGGGAGCTGTAGTCATGTAACACACACACCAGCTATCAGGGGGGATGATGGGATCTGTAGTTATGTAACACACACACACCAGCTATCAGGGGGGATGATGGGAGCTGTAGTCATGTAACACACACACCAGCTATCAGGGGGATGATGGGAGCTGTAGTCATGTAACACACACACACACACCAGCTATCAGGGGGGATGATGGGAGCTGTAGTCATGTAAAACACACACACACCAGCTATCAGGGGGGATGATGGGAGCTGTAGTCATGTAACACCAGCTATCAGGGGGATGATGGGAGCTGTAGTCATGTAACACACACACACACACACCAGCTATCGGGGATGATGGGAGCTGTATTCCTGCTGTCAGGGCATGGTGACCACTGACCCAGCAGGGTGACCTGGATTTAGGCAGCAAGGTAAACTGCAGGCTGCAGACCCCCCTCCCCCCATCCCAGTGAGAGCCAGGCAAACCCCCTCTTCACCTCTCTCACATAGCCGATCTCCGCCCGGGAGTGTCTTGCCGGCCCCGGCCTGCCGCCCCCTCATAGTCCTGTGGCCCCCACCTTACAGTGTAGTGATGTAGTGGCCGCATCTCCTCCCCGCTCTCAGCCTTCTCTTCCGGTCTCCTCTTCATGAAGCGCCGGCCGCTCTCCCTCTGCAGCCGCCGACCCTGCTCTGACCCTTTCACTAAAGGGTAAATGACTGCCGGCCGCAGTCCTTAGTAGGGGGGGTCTGCTACACACAGTAGCCGACCCCTGCTACATAGGGAGCAGGTTAGGAGAGGGGGATAATGCCGCTGTCAGTGTGACAGCGGCATGTATACAGTTAAATAGCCGGCACATACATTTGCTGTGTGCCGGCTATTGGAAGTTAGCGCCGCCGGGAGCGGAGAGAGTGAGGGCGGGTGGACAGAGGAGGTGACACCAGGGGGACCACACAGAGCACATGGCAGGCACTCAGCTCACTGCCCGCCATGTCTTCTGCTGTGTACTTTATGATAAGCCGCACTGCTGAACGGCTTATCATAAAGTATCGAATACCAGGAAATCCTGGTATCGAAACGAAAATATGCCCCGTAAATCGATAGTAGAATCGATTTTTCGGTGCATCGTGCATCCCTAGTATAGAGCATGCCTGAGAGCAGACTTTATACATGGATCGCCGATCCGACAGGACGGAGGTAAGAAGCTTACCTCTGCCTATCGGCACAAGCATGGCTGGGGGGATCCCGATCACTCAGTGACAGATGCTTGATCTGTCACTGAATATCTTAAACGCCCCGATCGCTATAGATAGCAGCGTTTAAGGGGTTAATGAGACCATCACCTCCAGCCCTGGACACACTGTTGTGTGCGAGGCCGCTCTCACTACAGTGGTCCGGCACACATCAGAAGCCCCGTCAGTGCAGGAACAAATGTATGTGTAGTAGTAACGTATATATACAGATTACTGACGGGACGGGGTTAATGGCAAATAATGACCGGTATTTTAAAACAAAAGCTGTTGATTTAAAATAATGGCTATTTGACATTAATGACGGCCATCCACTCAATTTCAAAAGTGTGTGACCATAGCCATTCTGTGTTTTGAATCCACTCCTGGTTTTGGTTGCAAAATGCTGAGAAAAAATACTGTGTGGGAACATAACCTTATACTGCCTTCCTTGTAACAATCTATAGAGAGCAGTGCATTTGTGACACTGAGGATACAGATCTTTATCGTGGACACAGAGTGTCACACCCTTTAAACTTTCTAAGGTCTACCTCTGAAAATGTGTATTTCCCACAGACAGATAGTAAACCTGTAGCTGTAAAGTAAGGTAATATGATAGTAGAGGATGGTACGTGTTTATTCATTTTTTCTATGTAAATTGGAACAGACAGCTTTACTAAGGATTAGAGATGAGCGAACCGGGTTCGGGTTCGAGTCCATCCGAACCCGAATGTTAGGTATTTGATTAGCGGGGGGTGCTGAACTTGGATAAAGCTCTACGGTTGTCTGGAAAACATGGATACAGCCAATGACTATATCCATGATTTCCACATAGCCTTAGGGCTTTATCCAACTTCAGCAGCCACCGCTAATCAAATGCCGAAAGTTCAGGTTCGGATGGACTCGAGCATGCTCCAGGTTCGCTCATCTCTACTAAGGATGTAAGGAAATAATGTACCAGTGTCACCAGTTGTGTATTGATACACCATAATCCTCAATGATTCTCACCAATAGCTTCTGTTCATCAATGTAATTCTAGCAGTCTTCTACTAGGGGCCTCCATAGATTAGACTTAGCTATCCAGCACATTCTGCAGAATGGCGCTGTTTTCGGTTGAGATCTGGGAAAATGGATTCTTTATGAAGTTTCTCAGCCATTTTTGCTCACTATTTGCATTGCAGCGGTATGGATTATTCTACTAACATACACCATTGGGAATAACATTGTCATGGGGGGAAGGGGGGACATGGTTGCAACAATGTTTACTAAGATTAAAAAAAGAAGACAAAGAAAAACAGCATTACCACCTTATAAGGGTATTTAAGTCTCAGGGCCCCAGGGGGCTTATATCAGCCCTGTATGCATTTTTAATCCAAAATAAAATCACCACCACCCCACTCAGGGTGGAGGATAGATGGAGACAAGATTTGGGAGATTTGGAGGAAAAGGAGTGGTCTGACGCCCTTTCATCCCATCTATATGTGTCGCTTGCTGCAAATAATTGCATGACTCAATTATTCATTACCCATCAAAGCTATCTCACAGCAGTGCGTATGCACAGAATGGGTCAGTACCAATCAGAGGAGTGCCACAGATGTAGACACCCCAGATCTGACTTTTGGCACATGATATGGGCTTGTCCGGTGATTGCAAATTATTGGTCCGTGGTTACCAACCAGTTATTCCAGATGGTAGGAATCACAGTCCCTTGTACTCCTAAAATATGTTGGTTAAATCTTCTTGATGAAGAAAGCTGGCCCCACTACCATAGGATTTTTCTAAAGGAATCTTTATTCATGGCACGTAAGGCTGTGGCGATGCGGTGGATGGGCGTCAGACCCCCCACTCTGGGCACATGGAAAAAATTGATCAACTCCATACTACCATTTTAATACATTGTTTTTAAGCATAGAGACTGCCCTGGAAAATTTAATAAGGTGTTGGACTGGTAGTGAAATTCGCCCTTGACCAACTACCAACCCAATAGATATGCTAATACGATACGATATGATATGATAATACGAACGAAGCTGTTAGGATGGAAGTATAAGATTAGTCGATGTTTTGGGTAGTGAAAGTTACGACGCAGAATTGAGGCATCACTCTTTACACCTGTATGATGCAAAACTGTCTTTAATTTTTATTGTATTTGAATGATTGCTATTACACCCTCATGTTGAAAGGCAGATAATGTTAGAAAAATGTATTATGTTGTCAATGCACATGTTATACACTGGCAACAGACGTACTGTTCTGTTATTTAAAGGTAGCTTTTTGTATGTATCCTACCCATTGTCTGTATCAATGCATATCCTTAAATAAAATGAGTTTAAAAAAAGAAAAGAAAAACAGCATAACACAGGGTAAAAGCGTTTTAAAAGCATTATTTTGTGCGGCTGCTATTCAGTGAACAGCAGCTGTACAAAATGTGTAAAACAGAACTAGGTGGAGGTACAGAATTGGACAATAGAATTCTATGACTCCATTATTAAGTATATGGTACACAACAAATGAAGTCATGGTGATGTTCAACTATGTTTAGAAAAATAACCCAGTTTATTAATATATCACAAGGTACTTAGTATCACAGTACACCAATGTATTGACCACTTTCTGGAAGTTATCAGATTGAGGTGGTTAGTAGGAGGATTACACAGCAGAAATGTACATGGGTGGACTGTAGGAAGGTCACTATATAAAGGACACTTAGTGGCCAAGATGCACAGCACACTATAAGAGATTCAACTCAACAAGCTCCAACCCAACAACAACAATGGTGCACTGGACTGCTGAAGAGAAAGCCGCCATTACCTCCACCTGGGCCAAGGTTAATGTTGAACAGGACGGTCATGATACCCTGGCAAGGTAATGACATATCATATCTCTTATTTCACAACATTGTATTACTATTACTTTTATGATTTATTCAAGTTCTATCCTGTCTTTTTCCTATTTTTCTTTTTTTCCTTCTAAACTTAATTCTGACTGTTGTCAGTCAGAGAAGATATTCTTATGTATATACAGAGGTCAAAAAGTGATGGTATACTTTATTAGAACATGTCATCACTATATGTGTCATAAGGAGATTACATGTTCTAACCATATACACCACGGGTGTCAAACTCAAGCCCTCCAGCTAAAGCTTTGGCTTTTCAGGCATGATGGGAATTGTAGTTTTGCAACAACTGGAGGGCCTGAGTTTGACACCTCTGTTTTACACAGTGCTGGTGTAGCGCTCCGTACCCCCTTCTGAGGTTTTCCTTACCCAGTGGTACTCCCAGCCCACTACAGCAATTTACAATCAGCTGTTAAAGGGGCTGTGCAGGGACAAAACATTGAATTGGGCACCACACTACTAGGGGGTTTGTCCCCTTCCAACCTCTTTGAACTAAGCACATGATTTATCTTCTATTGTATACTTAAAGTTTGTTACAATGTATCAAATGAATTAACCAGAATATTAGATACACTTGTTGTGAACAGTTATTAGTATCAGGTGTGGAAAAAGTTTGGGCCAAGAATATTTCCATTCATAGGGCCAGTTCACACTGAGCAAATCTCGGAATTCCGCGGCGGAGATTTCCGCCACGTAATCCCATCGTGCTCAGTGTGCTGCTGTAGGTAAATAGAGAGGGTGCGCACTCCTCCGCTCCCTCTCCTCTCCGCTGAAAGAACTAACATGTTAGTTCTTTGTGTAGCAGCAGCGGACGAGCGTGCTCCCTCTCCATTCACTTACAGCAGCACACTGAGCACGGCGGGATTCCGCTGCGAAAATCTGTGCCGCGGAATTACGACGATCTTGCTCAGTGTGAACTGGTCCTATAAAAAATTTTCTTGGCCCAAACTTTTTCACACCTGATACTAATCATAACTGTTCACAACAATTACAATATCTTTTTCTGTCTATGGGCGAGTTCACACTGAGCAACATCGTCGGAATTCCGCGGCGGAGATTTCGGCCACAGAATCCCGCCGTGCTCAGTGTGCTGCTGTAAGTGAATGGAGAATGCGAGCGCTCGTCCGATGCCTCCGCTCAAAGAACTAACATGTTAGTTTTTTGAGCGGAGAGGAGAGGGAGCGGATGAGCGCGCACCCTCTCCATTTACCTACAGCAGCGGAATTCCGACGATGTTGCTCAGTGTGAACTGGCCCATAGACAGTAAAAAGATATTGTAATTGGTGAAGCTTCAAAACACAAAGCAAAGAAGAAAAGCATATAAAAAGTACAGTATACAATGATTAACCCTAATGTCCACCAACAGCTATTTGTATACATATAACATTCAGTCATTTCCTAAAATGAGAACAAATATGAGAATAAAACTTAGAATAAATTGTAATTTTCTCAATAGGCTGCTGGTCGTGTACCCCTGGACCCAGAGATACTTCAGCTCCTTCGGAAACCTCTCCAATGTCACCGCCATCTCTGGCAATGCCAAGGTCCATGCTCATGGCAAGAAGGTGCTCACCGCTGTTGGAGGTGCTGTCCAACATATGGATGATGTAAAAGGTCACCTCGCTAACCTCAGCAAGTCCCATGCCCAGGAACTCCATGTAGACCCTGAGAACTTCAAGGTAGAGATCTACATACTAATAAGATAATACTCTTGAGTTTTCTCATGTAAATACTTATATGAGAGGGAGGGGGCTTACAGTTGTTCACTGGTGGGATTACACACACTTGTGCTGTCAATTTTTATTAAACTACTGTAATGTCTTCTTCCACAGCGTCTGGGAGAAGTTCTGGTCATTGTCTTGGCTTCCAAGTTGGGATCTGCATTCACCCCTCAGGTCCAGGCTGCCTGGGAGAAGTTTATCAATGCCCTGGTTGCTGCTCTGAGTCATGGCTATTTCTAAATCATCAAGACAGTTCTGGTGAAAATGATGTTACAGAAAATAAAAATGACTTCTAAAAGTTAGAATTGTGTTGTTTCTTAATAGTCGCTACATATGAAAGTCAGTGCAATTTACTCTAATATACAAATAAACTCTACAGGTGTCTGTATATGCCACATGTTACACTGCCTCTTATCCCCTACATTATAAAGGGGCACTCTATCTAGAGTGGACTTCTGTATATGTGGCATTGATCATACATTGATAGCACAATCTGCAAGTGAAATGAACTGCAGCCACTCCCGTAAATTCCTCTAAGGGAATAAAGAATGGACAAACTTCCTCCACTCCAATACAGGTTATCAAGCGCAGGTTCAAAAAAATCGTAGTAAAATTAAAATTATTATTAGACACAACATGTTTCAAAGTCGGACTGACTTCTTTTTCAAATGTCTTATAAAAACTTGTGTCTAATAAATTTACATTTTTAATACACGTTTTTTAATTTTACTATGATTTTTTTTGAACCTTCGCCCAATAACCTGTATTGGAGTGAAGGAAGTCTGTATAAAATATGCATGTGGTATTGTGGTATGCATGTGGGAAAATCATAAGAGGAGCAATTTAGGTAGGGTGGTATCAGGGTAGATCCCCATTAACTCGAGTCAGGAGAAGAATGGAATTGCAGCCGTGCATTACAAACCATAGTAAATTGGGCGCTCGGATTTAATTTCCTTAAAGGTGTTGGCCACTTTATAGAAAAAAAGGCCAGTGTACAGTATTAGTGAGTGTATTCACTGTATATACTGACAGCAGCTCCCTGTGTACCTCATAGAGCTAAAATCAGACTCCCCTTCTCCAGGCTGGGCTGCCCTGCTCTGTTTTGTTTCTGTCCATAAAATGGCCGACATGGAGGAGCATGTGACCATGCCCTGCCCCCTGTGTCCTCCATAGGAATATACACGCTCAATCGGTATGGTCACATGCTCCTCCATGTCAGCCATTTTATGCACAGAAACAAAACAGAGCAGGGCAGCACAGCCTGGAGGAGAGGAGTCTGATTTTAGCTGTATGAGGTACACAGGGATCTGATGTCAGTATATACAGTGAGTACACCTACTTATACTGTATACTGACCTATTTTACTATAAAGTGGGCAACACCTTTAAAGCGAATGTACCATAAGATACATCGGTTTAAGTTTTTTACATGAACAGACCGGTGCCGAACCCCCTCCCCTCTGTGACACAGTTCCATTGATTCTAATGGAGCCCCGTCACAGAGGGGAAGGGAGATAGTCACACTGGGGGGCCGGTGGGCCCACCTCCTCTGCTTTAGGCTGGGCTGGTGCTTGGTAATAGACTGGCGCCATGCTCAGGAACCGGTTTGCAGTTAAAAAAAAAAAGGACCACGGCACCGGCATCCCTGCACTGATCTATTCATGTAAAAAACTTAAAGCAATGTGCCTGATGGTACATTCTCTTTAAAGGAGAAGTCCAGCTATTTTTTTATTAAAGTATTGTATTGCCCCTCAAAATTTATATAAATCACCAATATACACTTATTATGGGAAATGCTTATAAAGTGCTTTTTTCCCTACACTTACAGTACTACTGCATCAAGGCTTCACTTCCTGGATAAAATGATGATGTCACGACCTGACTCCCAGAGCTGTGCGGGCTGTGGCTGCTGGAGAGGATGATGGCAGAGGGATGCTCAGTGTCCCCCCAGTGCCCTGTGTCCCTCAGTGTCCCCCTGCCATCATCCTCTCCAGTAGCCACAGCCCACACAGCTCTGGGAGTCGGGTCGTGACATCACCATTCTATCTAGGAAGTGAAGCCTTGATGCAGTAGTAAGTGCAGGAAAAAAAAAGCACTTTATAAGAATTTCCCGTAATAAGTGTATATTGGTGATTTGTATAACTTTTGGTGGACAATACAATACTTTAATAAAAATTTTCGCTGGACTTCCTCCATAATATCAGATGTTGACATGATGTCTCTCACTCGTGACTGGGAGTCTTGTGGGGAATAGAACAAAGGGATTCATAAATTATTACTAGGGGTGCCCGAATACCAACCAAGGTTGTCAAGGAAACCAGGATAGATGTCAGGTTTAACCTGAACACTGACTTATCTCAAACTCTAAAGAGAAATGGCTAGATGCAGGGAGGAGCTTCCTCTCAGGGCTCCTGGGTAGCCAGAAGATTCCCTTTGTCTGGAAAGGGCCCAAGAAGTGCTCTAATGTAGTCTATTATTTAGATTGTTGATTATAAAATAAGTGAAGACTACAGGTGAAAATAGATGCCTTGTGGTATATGGATAATTCACAGAAAAAAATGTAAATTCAACTTTAATATCAATTAAGAAATATATACTCACCCTGATGCATCCTACAGAACAAAGCTAACCCTATCTAGCCCTATGCCAACTCTGCCTCTAAGCAGCCTTAACCTATCTTTAGCCTCTTCCCCCTAATCCTAGGAGAGCGATATGTAGTACACAGGGGTTGGGTAAATAAATGTATGGTTGGTAATGTACCTCAAAATATATGTATATCTACCATTGATTTGGCAATACTCCTTGCCAACAAAGGTAACCAAAAACCACTGAATTTCTCTTAGACACTAACTTATTATTCTGAAGCCATGGCTGTATCCATCTTTTCCAGGCATTTTCCGGGAGGTACCCTCCCTCTGCATGGAGCCGGCAGCACAGATCAGTTTTGCTTTGTATGAAGCTCGTCTCCAATACTTATTGTTTTATTGTTTCTATTTTATTTATTTTTTTACTGTAATTTCTAATAAAATTTTCAGACAGAAAATACAAAAAATGTCAGTGATCACCATACATCAGTATAAGTCATAACAGCAGATAAACATAACAAACGTCTTTAAAATGAAACACATATCTCTCAATGTTTCGATATTTTATCTGCTATAGATCCCCAAAAAATGTGTGTTTAAGTTTTACTGTCATTTGTAGTAACTTTTGATGTGACCTCATAAATGTCAACAATTACAGATTACTCCTAAGACCTTCTGGGTTCCAGGGATACAGATACAGAGATACACGCGGCTCTCTCGGGAGTCTGAGGACATGTCAAATGATAGTAATGCTCTAATAAATGAACAATGTAGGGCCAAGTTCAAGGGAAGCCTGCTAGTAGATACCCAGTCCTGTTCTCAGCTGAGAGATGGATGAATTGGTATACAGTCTGGGCAATGCTCTGTGAGCTAAGTTTATCAACAGCAGCTGCATAATTCTATCTGCAATAGTGATTTCTGGAGCTGTGCAAACTACGGTATTCTGTGAGCTCACTAATCCAAAGTCTGCTAGCTAAAGCCTCATTCCCCCGTTCAGTGATTTTAAATCTCTGTGGATTTAAGTCCATTATCTAGGTCTGTGATCCATGAAAAACCATCCATGATTGTATCCGTATTGCCATCAGTGTCTGTTTTTTTCATAGATCTGACAGGAAAAGCCTGTGACACACTACCTGACATTATATCTGTGGTTTTGACCAGGGGCGTAACTAGAAATGGCTGGGCCCCATAGCAAACTTTTGATTGGGCCCCCCCGACTGACCACTAAACGGTCAAGTGAAGTCATAACTACATAACTGCTAGCTCTGGTCAGGAGTGCTTGCAGTTTAAGGGACATTTGCAAAACCCAGGAGACCAGCAGGGCCACCCGGTGCTGCAAATGATGACGGCTAAGGGGGCCCAGTGTATTGCAGGAGCAGGCCATGGGGCCCCCTGATGCGGCGGGCCCCATAGCAGCCGCTATGGCTGCTATAGTGGTAGTTACGCCCCTGGTTTTGACGGATTCATAGGCATCAAATCTGGGGTTTTCATGAAAACCGTGGCTCCCATAGACAATATTTCATCTCAAGGTCTCAGGATGCAGACATCGGACGACAGGTCTTACCTGAGAGGTAGCTGCACGATTTCCACATCCTGAGACCTTGTGACAAAAACAAAGGTATGGCTTTTTAATGTCCAATTGGTGAGTACCACAAAGTGTTTGGATAATTTTATCTGCTACATTGCAAAAATGTATCAGTTAATCAGATCGGCTTATATGTTGGCTTCCTTGATTTTCGTGCTGCCCCCTGCCATTCCTCCCCAGGTGCCTGGAAAAGTTAAATCCAGTCCTGGGAAACTGGGAGAAGTTTCCTAGGACTGGATCCAGCTTTTCCACGCACCTGGGGTGGAGCGGCTGGGGGCGGCATAGGGATCAAAGGTAGCTGGCATATAAGCCGAGTTCTGAGCAAATGAAGCGATTTACTTTGATTGTAAAGTAAATTCGCACATCTCTAACCATAATCCATCTTGGGACAGGTGATAATTACACCAATTAAATCACCACTTTTTTTAGGTATACAGTATAAATTAGCAGGGTATACCTGTGCTCACATGTCAGTACCTTATGTCTTTCCCATTCTGTCTGCAGCAGTGGTGGTGAGTGCAATACCATATTCATGCTTGTGTTGTTTGGGGGCAGCCTTTCCCGCCGTTGGTGCCTGCTGGGTTTTGGTGGGGCATTTTGGGTTTGGTCCTGTGACATTGGGGTTGCAGGGCCATTCCATGGCCTCCCTTCCCTGCATGTGAACGCTTTGAGGGGTTGGCGGTTGCTGACCAACACAGTGTGGAGTTTGCGTAGGGACCCGTGTGAACCAGGGGACCTGCACGTGGTACACGGGGCAATATGGTTTGATCAAATTATATACCAACATCCTGGCATTGGTTTTTAAAATAGTCCTAGCGGCATTAGTATCAGCCATAGGTGGGATGTGCAACCACTCCTTTCTCTCCATCTCGTACAGTATAAATAAGTGTTATCTGCACCATGTACTTCTGTATGTGAAGTAATGAGACCAGTTTGAATATCATAATGCATAATGAACACTATGACATGACATGTTTTTATGACATTGTTTTGACACTCTTTCTGATCACATGATTATGTCTCATGTTTCTTTTGTGATGTCCCCTGCTGTTTAACTGATTGCCAAGATGCATTATGGTACATTATACTTACTTGAGCACTGACACTTTATTGTTGCTTGAAAATAGTTGCAAATAGGAAATATTGCCTTGCACTGATGCTTTCTATATTTGTATATTTGCATATAGGAATATTGTGCCCGAACCTTAGAGCCTTGTACCCCTTTTTGTTGATTTTTTGCTGATTCATACCATTCCTAGAGTACTGGCAGAGAATAGTACAGTTACATATGTATCATAATTTTGGCTTAACAGGGTTCATTGACACTGACAGTAGCAGTTTCACATAATGAGACAATTATACATTTTGATCATGTCACAGAAAAAAACAAGTGTGCAAGTACAGTCTGACAAACTGAGAAAAGAAAATAATAACCAAAATATTGCATTAACAGTGATAAATGTGGAAACTTTTTATTGGAACAAATTTTATTTTTGACTTACACAAATTTCTTTTTACTTGAATTAAATCTATAATTGCTGATATTGTCCAACTAGGTCCAAAGTATCAAAAAGTACAATAGTCAACATATTGACCACTTACTTAAAGTTATCAGATTAAAGTGGTTAGGAGGAGGATTACACAGCAGAAATGTACATGGGTGGACTGTAGAAAGGTCCCTATATAAGGGACACTTGGTGGTCAAGATGCACAGAGATTCATCTCTACAAGCTCCAACCCAACAGCAACAATGGTGCACTGGACTGCTGAGGAGAAAGCCGCCATTACCTCCACCTGGGCCAAGGTGAACATTGAACAGGATGGTCATGATGCTCTGGCAAGGTAATGACATACTGTAGCTATAGCATATCTGATTTATTACACACCATTGTATTACTTCAAGCATAGTTTATTGATTCACATAACATTGTAATACTATTTATTATCCAGTGTCCCTACTGTCCATTTCCTACTTTGATCCTTGGCCTCATGTAGCTTCTGCGCTGTATCACTCACTTTATAACCGAAAGTTATATAACTCTATATTATAGCTTTCTTTATGGGAGGTCCCGTTATTGAGGAGCACTGTCCACTGCACTTGTAAGATCAGAAAGCTCAGGGATTTCAACCAGTAACTTACAAGATTTTTTTTTACTTCTGTCGCCCTAAGAAGTTGTAAAAGTTACAATATTGTCCCACATTACTACAGTTATGTCATTACATTTAACAATAATATTAAGCCATTTCATATATATATATATATATATATATATATATATATATATATATATATATATGAATAATTTTTAATATTCTTATTAGGCTGCTCGTCGTGTACCCCTGGACCCAGAGATACTTCAGCTCTTTTGGAAACCTCTCCAATGTCACCGCCATCTCTGGCAATGCCAAGGTCCATGCACATGGCAAGAAGGTGCTCTCCGCTGTTGGTGGAGCTGTCAAACACCTGGATAATGTGAAACATCACCTGGCTGCCCTTAGCAAGTCCCATGCCCAGGAACTTCATGTGGACCCTGAGAATTTCAAGGTACAGAACTACCCATTACCAAGATAATCGTGTACATTTTTCTCTTGAAAATATTTCTGTCTATAAAACTGAAGGGAGCTGCAAGATTCAGTAAAAGGCTATGCTCCTAATGTAACGCTTGTTGTTTTGAAAAATAACGGCTGTCAATAACAATCATTCATGATCATTACTTACGGCCATCATTATCAAACAATAGACGTTTTTTTACCCAAGAAAGACATTGTGGAAACATAACCATAAAGAGACATTTTTGTTTGCTGGAACACACAAGCCCTGTCATACGTTGTAGCTTTATTGCTTGTTTTGGCAGCAGATCATCATTCAAAGACTTTACAGTACAGTTTAATCACAGTAGTGTGACTATTGCTTACTGTTTTCTTAATTGTTCTGTAAATGTGTGTAATTGTCTCCTATACATGAGATAGATATGAGCTCTTATATGCAGAAATGTATCACAAGGTCACATTTGTCACATTGAAACAGGTATTTCTATGGTTTATCCCCTACAGCCTATTTTGATTTATTATTAATGAATAAATGCCAAGTCTAACACTATTCTCTTCTTCCACAGCGTCTGGGAGAAGTTCTGGTCATTGTCTTGGCCTCCAAGTTGGGAGCTGCATTCACCCCTCAGGTCCAGGCTGCCTGGGAGAAGTTCATCAATGTCCTGGTTGCTGCTCTGAGCCATGGCTATTTCTAAATCATCAAGACATTTTTATTGAACATGTTCTCACAAACTTAAAGAAAGGAAAATAAAAACCATTTCTCAAAGTTAGAATTGTGTTCTTATATTCTTACATTTAGCTACACATGAAACCCAATGCAATTCATTCTACTGCAAAAATAAGCTAACCACATGACACCCATAAGTGTCTGTATATGCCACATGTTACACAGCTTCTTATCCCCTACACTCTGGGTAGATGTAGATCTGGCATTGGTCATACACTGAACAGAACTATCACATTTATTTTGTAATCATTAGAGATGAGCAAATTTATAGTAATAACGAAGCACAGCAATTTGTTATCTCTGCAATCTGCTCATCAGCCCGCTGCCTTCTAACTCACTGCCACTTCATGCCAATCCTCCCCGAGTACTGGGAAAAGCTAGATCCGGTCCTGGAAAAAACAGCAATGCAGCCACTTCATTATCATGATCGGTCCTTATCCCAGACGTACAAATCTAATTCTGCTTAGATATTCAACTGCTTTGAACTAAAGTGTTGAATATTGTACTGTACTATCAAGCTTCTACCTAAGGCCCCGTTCACACAGAGCAAGAGGGGCGGAATTGTCCGCCACGAAATGCCGTTAGGGCCGTATTTAACCGGACGATTATCGTTCAGATTATCGTTAAATTGTTCGGATCTAAACGATAATCGTTTGGTTGAAATGCAGTTAACGATTAACGACCGAACAAGAAATCGTTGATCGCTTTATAAGACCTGGACCTATTTTTATCGTTGCTCGTTCGCAAAAGTTCGCAAATCGTTTGCATTGAATAAGACATCGTTCGGTCGTTCGCAATAGATACGAACGCAATAGCGAATAAATAGCGAAAAAAAACGATCGCAATTACGATCATAAGTAACGATTATCGTTCCATGGAAATGAGTGAACGTTTTCAGGTCTTTCGCAATAGCGGTCGTTTGAGATCGTTAACGATTATGCAAACGATAATCGTCCGGTGGAATAGGGCCCTTAGCCTCCGTGTCATAGTGACACTCTATGGGAGGCACGCGTGCTGCATCTCTCAGCGCTAAAAAATGAACATGTTCATTCTTCAGCACTGAAAGACGCTGAGCCTCCCATAGAATTATAATTAGATTTGAAATTCCACCCCTCTTGCTCTGTGTGAACAGGGCCTGATAATTTGCAATGTATTATAAGAATCAGCAAGGATATTGAATACAAAACACACAAAAAAACAAACAAAAGGAACTAATATAAAAACAATATATCAATATAGGAGTTGCAGAAATTTGCAACAGAAGATGATTACCCTGTAATAATGGTCTCTATTTAATATACCTAATATACATATAGGAAAAAGTTTTAATATATATATATATATATATATATATATATATATATATATATATGTTAAGCTGAGGGTGTGACAGATGCCCTATGCCATCCATCAGCCGTAAGCTACAAAAGCATTCATTTAACATATGTCTTGATGTATACATATTAGCCTCCGGCATCCATGCTGGGCTTTTGCCATATATGTTAGGAGTGGAGATATGTTTCCATCCTGACAGTTAACCCTTTCGATGCTGCGGACAGGTTGACTAACAGGTTAAGAGTGGGAGAAGACTCCCTCTTTTCTCCATCAGCAACCCATGAAGCAAACAGTGGTTACCAATGGTAGCTATGGCAACAAAGCCTCAGAATGGCCTTTAGTCTCCTGGTTCCAAAAGCCGATCAGGCCCTGCCCTGGTCCTCAGAAGCACCCACCAGGTACAATGCTCCTCAGCACAAATTGTTACTGCAGTGCATTATAGCTGAAATCAGAAGGTCACAGTCCTGTCCTCTAGTGGAACAGTATAAAACAATCAATCTTCCACATTACACAAATAGCCAAAAAAGACTGACAGACCATCTTATGCCACATTCTACTTTTCTCAGGAGATGGAATGGTCTAGATTCCAGCAAGACAACACAGAGGCTCGAGGGGGAACGGATGGCAGGTGAGTTGTGTTGTGGGGTTTTTTTTTGTGCTATCTGCACGGGGGGGGGGGGGGGGGAGAGGGGGACCATCTCATCTATAAGGGGGAGCAGAGGGGGACCATCTATAGGGGAGTCAGAGGGGGACCATCTATAAGGGGGGGGCAGAGGGGGACCATCTATAAGGAGGGGCAGAGGGGGACCATCTATGAGGGAGGGGGAAGAGGGTCCTCTGTGCTGCTGTGACCTCCCCTATAGATCAGCACCCTCCTCTCCTGATATCCTCCGTGCTGCTGTGACCTCCCCTATAGGATTAGCACCCTCCTCTCCTGACATCTTTTGTGCTGCTGTGTCCTCTCCTATAAGATCAGCCCCCTCCTCTCCTGACATCCTCTGTGCTGCTGTGACCTCCCCTATAGGTCAGCCCCCTCCTCTCCTGACATCCTCTGTGCTGCTGTGACCTCCCCTATAAGATCAGCACCCTCCTCTACTGACATCCTCTGTGCTGCTGTGACCCTGTGACCTCCCCTATAAGATCAGCCCCCTCCTCTCCTGACAACCTCTGTGCAGCTGTGACCTTGGGGGGGGGGGGGCAAAAGCAGGAAACCAGGTGGCAATATGTTTATTGGGAGCAGTGGAGGTGGGGTGGACAATGCTTACTGGGGGTAGCAGCAAGGGACCAAACATTATGTTTATTGGGGCCAGCAGGGAGGGGAGGCAGGCAGTGTTTATTGGGGACAGCGTGGGGGGGGGGGGGGCAGTAGCGGATTATAATGTGGGCAGTTTGGGAAGATTGACCGGGGGGGGGGGGGGGTGCCAGGTCGGGACACCCCTGGCAGCCGCACATCAGCCGGGGACAGACCGAGAGGCGAGAGGGGGAACGGATGGCAGGTGAGTTGTGTTGTGTTTTTTTTTTTTTTGGGGGGGGGGGTTTGTGTTATCTGTATGGGGGGGAGAGGGGGACCATCTCATCTATAAGGGGGGGCATAGGGGGACCATCTATAAGGGGGCAGAAGGGGACCATCTATAAAGGGGGCAGAGGGGGACAATCTATAAAGGGGGGAAGAGGGGGACCATCTATGAGAGAGGGGGGAGAGGGGGACCATCTATGAGGGAGGGGGGAGAGGGGGACCATCTATAAGGGGGGGGGGCAGAGGGGGACCATCTATAAGGGGGGGGCATAGGGGGACCATCTATAAGGGAGGGGGGAGAGGGAGACCATTTATAAGGGGGGGGCAGAGGGGGACCATCAATAAGGGGGGGCAGAGGGGGACCATCTATAAGGGGGGGCAGAGGGGGACCATCTATAAGGGGGGGCAGAGGGGGACCATCTATAAGGGGGGGCAGAGGGGGACCATCTATAAGGGGGGGAAGAGGGGGCAGCTGACATCCTCTGTGCTGCTGTGACATCCCCTATAGATCAGCACCCTCCTCTCCTGACATCCTCTGTGCTGCTAGGACCCTGCGACTTCCCCTATAAAATCAGCACCCTCTCTCCTGACATCCTCTGTGCTGCTGGGACCCTGCGACCTCAGCTATAAGATCAGCGCCTCCTCTCCTGACATCCTCTGTGCTGCTCAGACCTCTCCTATAGATCAGCACCCTCCTCTCCTGACATTCTCTGTGCTGCTGGGACCTCTCCTATAGATCAGCACCCTCCTCTCCTGACATCCTCTGTGCTGCTGTGACCTCCCCTATAGATCAGCACCCTCCTCTCCTGACATCCTCCATGCTGCTGTGACCTCCCCTATAGGATTAGCACCCTCCTCTCCTGACATCCTCTGTGCTGCTGTGTCCTCTCCTATAAGATCAGCCCCCTCCTCTCTCGACATCCTCTGTGCTGCTGTGACCTCCCCTATAAGATAAGCACCCTCCTCTACTGACATCCTCTGTGCTGCTGTGACCTCCCCTATAAGATCAGCACCCTCCTCTACTGACATCCTCTGTGCTGCTGTGACCCTGTGACCTCCCCTATAAGATCAGCCCCTCCTCTCCTGACAACCTCTGTGCAGCTGTGACCTTGGGGGGGGGGGCAAAAGCAGGAAAACAGGTGACAATATGTTTATTGGGAGCAGTGGAGGTGGGGTGGACAATGCTTACTGGGGGTAGCAGCAAGGGACCAAACATTATGTTAATTGGGGCCAGCAGGGAGGGAAGGCAGGCAGTGTTTATTGGGGACACAGTGGGGGGGGCAGTAGCGGATTATAATGTGGGCGGTTTGGGAAGATTGACTGGGGGGGGGCTGCCAGGTCGGGTGGTCGGCCCGGTGCCCAGGGTACATTTAATCTGCCACTGGGTGAAGTGCTGTGAAATCTGTGTACACTAAACAAATAAAATAGAAATGAATTGTAGTTGGTATCTTTTGCTATATGCTATCTTTAGATTTGTCGGCATTTAAAACAACACCAATTACAATGAGTATTGCTATCAATTTCTGCTGCTATTGCCATTTGTAAACTGCTCCTACCTCGCTGTATAGATTAGGGTCAGCTCCCTGCCTGTTGCATTTGGGGACACCCATACTAGGGGGTCTCATCCTAGTGACGAGGCAGGAAATATTAGGGAGAATATACCCACTGTAGGGATCTTCCCGGGGGATGGTGTGTTTGGACACAGTTCAGGCAGCAAACTTGGGCTCATAAAACAGCTTTGGGTGTTTATTTGTAGCATAAACGGTCCAGCAACATAAATACAGCAACACCGTGCAGTGAGAATAAACAAAACAAAAAGTCCTGCCCGTCTGGGCGCTTACTAATACAGCAGGTTACCTCTCTGGCACTTCACTTGGCAGGTAATATTGCAGGGTGTGCATAAGCCCCAGCTCCCAGCGAACACACCATGCAGGCTGTTCACTCCTGTCTGAGAGCAAACCAAGGATCCTCTGCAGGGCTTTTCTCTGTCAGGCTTGATTAGGGCCAGAGACACCTGACCCCAAAACCTGACCTGGATCGGGGGGAGGGAATGGCAAATCCCACTACCAAAACCTATCTGCCATTCCATGTAAGTCCAGGCCCGGCAATAATAAATAATAGCTCAGCAGCATAACACTGCTGAGCACAGATGCCTCCTGGACTTACCATCTCACACTCCGTATTAACCTGGGTGAGATGTACACCCCCTCGAGCACTTTTCCCGTGACATGTCCACATATCCCCCCCCTCTTTTTCAGACCGGAGGGCTGAGCGTATTGTCCCCACAGGCAGTGTACCCTTGATAGGGCGTCCGCATTTGCCTGTAATTTCCCTGGCCGGTGTTCCACAGTAAAACTAAAGTTTTGTAGGGACAAAAACCACCTAGTCACCCTTGCGTTTTTCTCCTTGTTTAGCTTCATCCATGTTAGGGGGGCATGGTCTGTCACTAACCTGAATTTCCTGCCTAGCAAGTAGTACCTCAGGGACTCTAGGGCCCACTTCACTGCCAGACACTCTCGCTCCACAATGGCGTAGTTTTTCTCGGCCGGGGATAGCTTCCTACTCAAGTACATCACCGGGTGCTCCTCGCCATTCACGACCTGTGAGAGGACGGCACCTAACCCTGTGTTAGAGGCATCTGTCTGTACTAGAAACGCTCGCCTAAAGTCAGGGGTAACTAGCACAGGCTGTTGGCACAAGGCAGACTTAAGGCTTTGAAAAGCTTTCTCAGCCTCTGGAGTCCATGTCACCATTGCGGACTTTGCACCCTTTGTCAGGTCAGTTAGTGGGGCTGCAACTGAAGCAAAATTCGGCACAAACCTCCGGTAATAGCCCGTAATACCCAGGAAAGCTCTGACCTGGGGTTGAGGCCAATTCTGTATTGCCTCAATTTTATTTAGTTGTGGTTTCACTAACCCCCTCCCAATAATGTAGCCCAAGTATTTGGCCTCCTCTAAGGCTAGTGCACACTTCTCTGCATTGATGGTTAACCCTGCATCACTTATGGCATCTAACACCGCCTGGACCTTACAGAGGTGACTTTCCCAATCCGGGCTAAAAATGACCACATCATCGAGGTAGGCAGCGGAGTAATCACGATGTGGTCGCAGAATCAAGTCCATCAACCTCTGAAAAGTGGCAGGGGCTCCATGTAACCCGAATGGCATCACTACGTATTGGAAGAGCCCATCAGGGGTGGAGAATGCAGTCTTCTCTCTAGCCTTAGGAGTGAGTGGAATCTGCCAGTAGCCCTTAGTGAGATCGAGGGTAGTTATGTACCTGGCATTACCCATCCTTTCTATCAACTCATCTACCCTGGGCATGGGGTAGGCATCGAACTTGGAGATCTTTTCTAAAGTCATTACAGAACCTCCAAGTTCCATTGGGCTTTGGGATTAACACAATCGGGCTGGACCACTCGCTCTGGGACACCTCAATGACTCCTAGGTCAAGCATACGTTTTACCTCGGATGATACCGCCTCCCTCCGTGCTTCTGGTATCCTATAGGGCTTCAGGTTTACTCTGCTTCTAGGCTCAGTTTCAATATGATGACTAATGAGATGCGTACGCCCTGGTAGGTCAGAAAACTTGTCTTTATTTCTCTGCAGGAACTCCTTAGCTTCCTGCTTCTGGGACGCTGATAGGGTGTCCCCAATCCTGACCGGAGGGATTGGTGGTGACAGATGACCAACAGGCTTTGTCGCCACCAAGGATTCCCTGTCTTTCCAGGGCTTGATCAAGTTTATGTGATAAACTTGGAAAGGCTTCCTTCTACCTGGTTGGTGTACCTTGTAGTTGACCTCACTGATCTTCTCTACAATTTCATAGGGACCCTGCCACTTTGCTAAGAATTTGCTTTCTACCGTGGGAACAAGAATGAGTACCCGGTCACCTGGGCTAAATGTCCTGATTCTTGCAGAACGATTGTAAATTCTGCTTTGGCCCTCTTGCGCCCTCTGGAGGTGTTCCCTTACTAGGGGCATTACAGTGGCTATACGGTCCTGCATTTGTGCTACATGCTCTATAACACTCTTGTATGGGGTGGACTCACTTTCCCATGTCTCTTTCGCTATATCCAACAAACCCCTAGGGTGACGACCATAGACTAATTCGAAGGGAGAGAACCCTGTGGACGCTTGGGGTACTTCCCTAATAGA
Source organism: Dendropsophus ebraccatus (assembly GCF_027789765.1). NCBI lineage: Eukaryota > Metazoa > Chordata > Amphibia > Anura > Hylidae > Dendropsophus > Dendropsophus ebraccatus. The sequence continues at coordinate 73,506,080 of NC_091462.1, read as the reverse complement.
AAACATCAGATAAGGTAGTAAGTGATCCCAATCACGACCATCCTTTTCCACCACTTTTTTTAACATATGTTTCAGGGTTTTATTAAACCTCTCCACTAACCCGTCTGTCTGTGGGTGATATACAGAGGTATGTAGGTGTGAGATTTTAAACAGTTTGCATAGCTCTTTCATTACCTTTGACACAAATGGGGTACCTTGGTCGGTCAAGATTTCCTTGGGGATCCCCACCCTGGAAAACATATAAAACAATTCCCGTGCAATTGTTTTAGAGGCAGTGTTTCTTAGGGGTACAGCCTCAGGATAGCGGGTCGCGTAGTCCAACACAACTAGAATGTACTGGTGTCCCCTAGCCGACTTTACAATGGGACCCACCAAGTCCATTGCGATCCGGTCAAAAGGTACCTCTATGATGGGGAGTGGAACCAAAGGACTGCGAAAATGCGACACTGGGGCGCTAAGCTGACATGTGGGGCACGACTCACAGTATTTTTTTATGTCAGCATAAATCGCAGGCCAATAAAACCTCTGGAGGACTCTCTCCTGCGTTTTATCTGTCCCCAAGTGGCCCCCAAGGACATGATTATGGGCCATGTCGAGTACCTGACGCCGGTACGACTTAGGCACCAGAAGCTGTTCCACAACCTCATCATTAATTTTAGTGACTCTATAGAAGAGATCATTAGTCATAGAAAAATGTGGAAACTTTTTCTCAGCTTCTGGTTCCTGAGGTACCCCATTCATAACAGTGACCTGCTCTCTCGCATTTTTGAGAGTGGGGTCCTGTAATTGTGCAGTACCAAAATTATCCCTAGACACCTCTAAGTCTGGAACATTTTGCGCAGTGGGAGGAGCCTCTTCCTCACCAGCCAGGACCTGCAAAGGAAAAGCATCATATTCCTCCTGTACATCTTTATCATTTACCGTGGGTAATGCAATAGACTTAGGGGTCTCCTCACTCCTTTCAGGGGATTGTTGTTTTCCCCATAGAGCCCAGAACAAAGGAAAATCACGCCCCAAAATCACAATATGCATAAGGTTTTTAACCACACCCACTTCATATTGTACCGTGCCTAGTTCAGTCCCGACATTAGCCAGTACTATAGGGTAAACCTTTGTATCACCATGTATGCATACCACACTCATATGTCTTTTTGGCACAAAGTCCCCAGCCACCAGGCTGGCATGCACCAAGGTGACAAGGCTTCCTGAGTCCAGCAACGCCTTAACAGGGAAGTTATTGACAGTAATGTGGCAGACTTGCGGTTCAGTCTCTAGTCCAGTGACCGCAACAAGAGACGGTTCCGCAAATAGCGACTGACGCCGGCTAGCGTCACACTCCATGGGCTCAGTGGTAAGAGGGCAATGGGCAGACATATGTCCCGTCTCATGGCATCTCCAGCACTGGATAGGGCCTGGTCTCCTTGGCAGGGAGTCCTTTTTAGGGCCACTTAGCCACCGGGGACCATCACCAGTCTTTTGCCCCTGAGTTACCTCCTGAGCGCTCTTCCCTCTATCAGCACCCCTCCACACTCCCCCAATAGATGGAAGTCTCTTACCAGATGATGGCACAGATCTGGCACTCCGGGGAGGTGACGGTGCTGCAGGAACATCACGGAGGTAGTCCTCGGTCGCCTGGAACCTCTCCACAAGGCTGACGAGTTCGTCGCCACTCCTAGGGTCGCCTTGTCCCACCCAGCGTTGTAGATCAGCAGGAAGGGCACGGAGGTAGCGATCCATCACGACCCTCTCTAGGATCTGGGCAGGAGTAGAGGTGTCTGGCTCCAACCACTTTCTTGCCAAATGGATCAGGTCGTACATCTGGGACCTCGCTGACTTGTCCAGACTGTAGCTCCAGTTGCGGACCCTCCGGGCACGAACAGCAGCAGTAACTCCTAGTCGGGCGAGTATCTCTGCTTTTAGCCGAGGATAGTCTTTGACCTCTTGCTCACTGAGGTCATAATAGGCCTTTTGAGGTTCGCCTGTTAAATAAGGCGCAATCACTTCTGCCCACTCAGTGGAGGGTAACTTCTCTCTCTCAGCCACCCGCTCAAAGACAGTTAAGTAGGCCTCAATATCATCATCAGCAGTCATCTTTTGCAGCGCACGCTGCACGGCTCTTTTCACAGACAAAGTCTCTGGCGCGGCTGCTGCCACCAGCTGGGGATTAGCACCTGCAGACGCCTCTTGCTTTGCTATCAGGTGCTCAATAAGTCTCTGTTGTTGGGCCATCGCTTGTTCGTGGCGCAGATTAGCATCTGCCAGAGCCTGTTCATGGCGCAGGTTAGCGTCTGTCAGAGCTTGTTGTTGTTGCAAACTCACTTGCATTAACTGCTTCATCATCTCCTCCATGTTGCTTGTCTGTTTTTGGAGTGAAGCAGCAGCCTTCACCCAAGACATAAGCAGCTGTAGCCAAGTTGATGCACACCGTTGCCCCTAGCAACCGTTTTGCCCGCTCCGCAGCACCAATTGTAGGGATCTTTCCGGGGGATGGTGTGTTTGGACACAGTTCAGGCAGCAAACTTGGGCTCATAAAACAGCTTTGGGTTTTTATTTGTAGCATAAACGGTCCAGCAACATAAATACAGCAACACCTTGCAGTGAGAATAAACAAAACAAAAAGTCCTGCCCGTCTGGGCGCTTACTAATACAGCAGGTTACCTCTCTGGCACTTCACTTGGCAGGTAATATTGCAGGGTGTGCATAAGCCCCAGCTCCCAGCGAACACACCATGCAGGCTGTTCACTCCTGTCTGAGAGCAAACCAAGGATCCTCTGCAGGGCTTTTCTCTGTCAGGCTTGATTAGGGCCAGAGACACCTGACCCCAAAACCTGACCTGGATCGGGGGGAGGGAATGGCAAATCCCACTACCAAAACCTATCTGCCATTCCATGTAAGTCCAGGCCCGGCAATAATAAATAATAGCTCAGCAGCATAACACTGCTGAGCACAGATGCCTCCTGGACTTACCATCTCACACTCCGTATTAACCTGGGTGAGATGTACACCCCCTCGAGCACTTTTCCCGTGACATGTCCACACCACACTAAGTTGTTGTTTTGAGTATGTAAATATGTATATAAACTTTATTTTCGTAATAAACGCTTCAATATATCAATGAAGGATTTCTATACAGTGGTTATTTCTATTCTTGTTCTCTCTTATGTTTAACCTGTGAATATTACATGTTATACACTGCTCTGGCAGACATAGACCACAGTAACAGTAATAATGTGGCTCAGCAGAAAGAGAGAGCAAGTCTCTGGCAGCCATTTGCAGAATCCACACTAGGTGAGACATTCTCCAGCAGGTTGCTTCCAGATCTGTTGTTTATCATCAGCTATTTATTCTCTTACAATTTATTTATCTTATTCTTTCTATATCTATCTCAGTGTCTGTTTTCTTCTCTTGCTCAATTATGTGTATATATGTTTCTATTAGGTGGTGAGAAGTTGGGACCGTTCTACAAATTGAACTTTATGTCTGTAAGGGCCCTATTCCACCGAACGATTATCGTTCAGATTATCGTTAAATCGTTCGATTCTAAACGATAATCGTTCGGTTGAAATGCAGTTAACGATTAACGACCTAACGAGAAATCGTTAATCGCTTTAAAAGACCTGGACCTATTTTTATCGTTGCTCGTTCGCAAAACGTTTGCATTGAATAAGATGTCGTTTGGTCGTTCGCAGTAGATACGAACGCAATAGCGAAGAAATAGCAAAGAAAAATCTATCGCAAATACGATCATAAGTAACGATTATCGTTCCATGGAAATGAGTGAACATTTTCAGGTCTTTCGCAATAGCGGTCGTTTGAGATTGTTAATCGTTAACGATTATGCGAACTATAATCGTCTGGTGGAATAGGGCCCTAAGACATGCCTACGTAACTACAGGGAGCACAATGGCTTCGCCGTTTTTTTCCAGCATAGACAGTAACATAGCTAGGATTCATGGGGCCCTATAGTAAAAAACTGTATGAGGCCCCACCTGGCCTGGCTAAGTCCCCCAGCGTGACGTCACTTGTGCGTCTGGAGCTAGGAGAACGAATTCCGGGGTACTGAACTGGGCACGGTGAGTATGTGTATGGGGGGACCTTTTGGGGCTGGAGGTAGCTAAGAGACTGGCAGGGCAGGATGAACACACATTACTGCTCGAACACAGATCCATAACACCTACGGATGTGGGGCCATAGAAATGAATGGGCCTGTAAAACATCTATTCGACTGTGTTTGCAGATTAGCTAAAACCTTAAGCGTAAGGGTTGTGGTGTGACTGCTATCTCTGCTTTTCCTATAGCTACGCCCCAGGTTATAGCCAAAACCTTAAGCTGTGTTACAGAAGTATTGAAGAGACACATTTGGCCAAGCAGAAATGCAGTAAAAGCAGATTCCAGCCATTTTGTTGACTGAACACATAACATTTAGATGTTCACACCCATGATAAAGTGGTACTGCTTTGTAGAAGAAAGGTTTGAGTTCATCTATACACATTTCCATTGTTAAGAATATATTCTGGGTTCACATACAGTACTTGATTTGTATTTTTAGCACCCCCCCCCCCCCCCCCTAAAAAAAAAAAAGTTCAAAACACATAAAAAGCCTATGTTGCCACAACATCTTTCTTATGCAAAATATTGTGTTGTTTTATGACGCCCATTAATTATGACCATAGTAATTATTTATGGCCGTCATTATAAAATAACGGCATTTATGTTAAAAACAACGTCTATTCTTTCACCTAAAAAAAAGTTGTGGGAACATAGCCAGGGAGTGTTTTATAATTGTTTTATGCAAATCAAGTCTTTGCTTGAAACATCAAAGCCTACCAAAAAAAAACACAAAAATGCAGCCATAAAATGAATATATTTGAGTCATTAAAGGGATATTCCTATCTTAACTAACACTGTTGAATTTGTAGAGCTTGTAAAGTTAAATATATTTATTTATCTCCTGACATGCTGCTCTTTTGCTCTTATTGTTAAAAGCTTGTTGTTACCCACCAAATCTCTGTTCTAAAAGCAGTGGTCTGACAGAGGGAGAATGTATCGAGCTGTTTTTTTTTCTGCAGCTCTAATTTCACATTTCCATGCATTCACGCAGCTGGATTTATCAAGCGTTACACGCCACCTGTCAAACCTGCACACCAGAGGCTGCCATGAGGCAGCCTAAGCGATCTGCACGAGCTCCGAACTGGTGTAAATTTTAAGAATAATTTACACTTAAAAACAGTGTAAATTATAATAAATCTTCTATGCCTTCCCATGCGCAAATCCATGCCCTCTTCCTGCCTCCTCTTAGGCTACATGGCGAACTGGGTGCTTAATTTTTGAAGATACATATGGTATATGTGCATATGGTTTATATTATTATTCTTTAGAACATCATAATTGTAGCTTGGAACCCTAAATTCTTATGATTGGTTCCCGTTTAATCCTAAACCTTTAGAAAATCTAGTGTGTGTGCCTCTGGTGAGCAGTGATGCATACACTGTATGCATCTCCAGTCTTTTATATTTAAACGCCAGGTATGGGGAGGAGAGATACAATACTTTGTCTTGCCATTGGTGCTGCAAACCCACGTGGACTTTATTCTAGGTACACCTTCAGCTCAGTGTTACATTGATTTGGTCATGAAATTAATAATATGGCCATTTTTCAACACACCAAGCCACATGTTGCTCATGCTACTGTTAGCAGCCTGTGTAGCATAAATGTGCTGACATGGTTTGCAGTGATGCGGGACTTGTCCCCATCAAGCAGATCTGTGATGTCATTAGTCAGCAATTGCAAAGTTGCCAGCAGTGGCTCATGATTTAAAATTAGAAAACTGTTATTCATTTTAATTAGGGATGGTCCGAACCTGCCGAGGTTCGGGTTCGTACGAACTTGAACTCTCGGAAATGATTCCCACTGTCTTCCACCTCCATGGAGAGGGTGGATACAGCCAGAGGACCGCCTGGAAAACTGGGATACAGCCTATGGCTATGGCTGTATCCCAGTTTTCCAGGCGGTCCTCCAGCTGTATCCACCCGCTGCACGGAGTGGGCAGACAGCGAGAATCATTGCCGAGAGTTCAGGTTCATACGAACCCGAACCTCGGCAGGTTCGGACCATCCCTAATTTTACTACTAAACAAACTGTGCAGAGAATGAATGTTTTGTTATCTTCATGGAAAGTGGTCAGTAACAGAATTAATTTTGTCCAATGTCATCATTTCTATGGGTACTTGGAGGATGACGCAGCAGAAATGTACATGGGTGGGCTGTAGGAAGGTCACTATATAAAGGACATTCACTGTCCAGGATCCACAACAGATTGCAAGAGATTCATCTCTAACAAACTCCAACCCAACAGCTACAATGGTGCAGTGGACTGCTGAGGAGAGAGCCGCCATTACCTCAACCTGGGCCCAGGTTAATGTCAAAGAGGATGGTCATGATGCCCTGGCAAGGTAATGACATGCAGATATCCTATTTTTATTCTGCTACATTTTAATGCTTTATATAACCACTGGACGTAACTAAATCAGTATATCTTTTCTTCTCTTTCTATAAAGATCTACATATAGGCTTAGTTTGCTTGCATTATTTTCATAGTAATGGGCAATATTACAGGTTACACAGAATTAAAGGGGTTATCCAGATTTACAAGAACATGGTCACTTACTTCCAACAACACCACCACTCCTGTCCTTAGTTTGGGTGCGGTATTGCAGCTCAGTTACATTGAGGTGTAAAGAGCAGAGTTGTAATACCACACACAACCTGGGGACAGGAGTGGTGCTGTTTTTGCAAGAAAGTAGTTGTTTTTTTCCCCCTTATCTTGTACCACTTTATTGGGATAACTTTGGCTATATATTTCTTTTTCTGACTTTCTGTCTATCTATCTAATGTATACATTCTCATTAGGCTGCTCATCGTGTACCCCTGGACCCAGAGATACTTCAGCTCCTTCGGAAACCTCTCCAATGTCACCGCAATCTCTGGCAATGCCAAGGTCCATGCTCATGGCACGAAGGTTTTTACAGCTATTGGTGGTGCCATTGAACACCTGGATGATGTGAAACGCCATCTGGCTGACCTCAGCAAGTCCCATGCCCAGGAACTCAATGTGGACCCCGAGAATTTCAAGGTAAAGCAGAAGCATTGGATTATTATGCTACATATCTATACTGAAAATTATTTTGAAAAAAAACCTAAATTATCAGTTATACTAATTCATAAATTATTAGCATTCTAACAGTTGAAACAGTCACACTATAGACTAGATCAATATCTATATACTATTTCCTCATGCTAACAATTCAACTCAACAACAACAATAATAGGATTCTTTTAAGAATGAATTTACATCTGCACCATAGTGTCATAGTCATAGTTTCCATGTTCAGTTCCATTATTCCCATAACAATTAGCCAACCTTTCACTAATTATTGTATTCTTCTTCCACAGCGTCTGGGAGAAGTTCTGGTCATTGTCTTGGCCTCCAAGTTGGGATCTGCATTCACCCCTCAGGTCCAGGCTGCCTGGGAGAAGTTCATCAACGTCCTGGTGGCTGCTCTGAGCCATGGCTATTTCTAAATCACTGTGACAATGTTTAGTACTAGTAATTTAGATGAAAAATAAAAGCTATTTATAACTAAATGTAGTTGTGGTTATGAGTATTTGTGTTTATGCCGTGGTGGAACTACCAACATAGCATGCCAATAACATCTGGGACTTTATTAGTCAGCAATTGCAAAGGGAGCTGCCAGCTGCAGATCATTATTTAAAATTTGAAAAATTTTCTTCATTTCAATACTGAGCAAAATATGCAGGGAATAGATATGTTTTTCTTTATGGAAACTGGTCAGTAGTAAAAAGTCAACAAACTTTTTGTTGGGCCCTGCCCCCTATGACTGACCACTAAGCTGCCAATATAGACCTAAACATATGTTACATTGTTACATGAATAACACACACATATATATATATATATATATATATATATATATATATATATATATATATATATATATATATATATATATCTTAGTATTAGGGGGAGAGGGAGTATTATAGCACCAGTATATAAGGAGCAGAAAAATGATTACCATACATATCACCGTCACACAGTTACTGACCAAATCCAGTATATTAAGACTAATATCACCAATAATACCAGTATATAAGGGATAACTGTAATGTTCTCAGAACCGAATACTGAGCATTTGACTCACAGAAGCTGGAGAGGTTTGATGCCGCCCTAGAGTGTCCTAGCAGCCCTTAAAGGGGTTGGCCACTTTATAGTAAAATAGTTCAGCGTACACTATTAGTAACTGCACTCACTGTATATACTGACAGCAGCTTCCTGTGTACTTCATAGAGCTAAAATCAAACTCCCCTCGGTTCGGAGAACGTTCGGTTCGGAGAACGTTGCAAACCCGAACAGTTTTGTCTGCTCAACACTATTACTGACCAAATCCAGTATACTAAGACCAATAATAAAAACATTACCAAAAGGGACAGATATTGCCACCACATACTGACTAATACCACCACATACTGACTAATGCCACCACTGCTACTCAATAAAATTTCCAAATGAAATATCACCTCATAGAGTGCCCATATAGCAGTAGATATCTGCAGAAGTGATTTCAATGCAGTTACAGCCAATGATTTGCAGGGGGTGTTTTCTTTAAGTGAATCACAGTGGGCTTCTTCTCCAATAATGGTTGCTTACTTTTCCTAGTTAGTCCCCTCCCCATGTAGGCATCTCTCTTGGTAGTAAGTCCCACCATGTACGGATCCTGTAAATTAACCCCCTCTCACCATGTAGGCATCCCCTTTTTAGTAGCATGCCATGCCTGTGTAAAAAAACACTCACCTAGCTGCAGAGCTCTGCATCTCCTTCCCCTCCCTGCTGGGAGTGCAGGAGTGGCATCAATGGCCCTGTCAGTCAGAGCCCTGCATTTAACTGCAAGCACTCATCGGGAGCACTAGTGGTTAAAGGGCCATCCAAGACATTTGGGAGGCTATTTGCAGCAACCGGGAAGCCCACTCAGCTATTCGGTGCTGCAAGTGATGTCAGCTCGGGAGGCCCAGGCTGTTATGGTACCAGGCCTCCAGGCCCCCTGATGCAGTAGGCTCTGTAGCAGCCGCTATTGCGGTACTTTCACCCCTGAGCCAGGTCCCCCTGTGGGTAGTTGCCCCATGCAGTTGCCAGTTCCCCCATGTTGGTAGTACTATCAGTTGCCAGTTCCTCCCTTGTAGGTAGTACCCCAGTTGCAGGGGCGTAACTAGAAATGGCTGGGCCTCATAGCAAACTTTTGATTGGGGCCCCCCCTACCCCAAATCCACCCCCACCCCCGACTGACCACTACGCCATCAACACACCCAGATCTACACAGACTCTGTACTCCATATAAATTACAGTGCAGTTATGTTAAGTGACTCCCAGGGGACTTCTTCTCTCATCAGAGTTGTTTCCTTTTCATCATCTTCTCCATCTGCCCTGGGCCATCATGAGAACTTCTCGGAGCAATGAATCCACAGAATCTGCCAGATAAACATATTAGGCTCCTCACTCTGGCACCATCCTCATCTCTCTACAAACTGCACATCTGTTTTGGCCCCTTTGTGCCCTCTTTCAGTGGGTAGTCCTGACTCGTTGTAGTACATGAATATATCTGGTGTGCCGTGAGAACCCGCCAGGGGTGCCGCGGGATCCCGGTGGGAAATGCGACACTGTCCCTTTAATATCCCTAGAAGCTACGGCCGCGCAGCTTCTAGGGATATGCCGATCGGTTTAATGTTCCGCCTGCTCACACAGTGAGCGGGCGAAACATTCAATCGAGCAGAATGTCGGAGCAGGGCCTGTCAGCGTCCTGCTCTGACATTCACTCCCATAGGCCGCAGCACTTCATGCCAGCAGCCTATGGGACGCCAGGACGTGACCTCTCCAGCAGGCGTGATGATGTGACGTCATCACGTCTGCCGGAGGTTCAGTCCCCGCGGCTCACAGGATGGAGCCTGAAGAGGAGGGAGAGCTGCTGCCTGCAGCCACACAGCGCGGATTAGGTGAGTATGATGTTTTTTTGTTTTGTTTTTTTAAACTATTGGTGCATATTGGTATACTGCAGGGGGCATTATTAATATATGGGGGCATACTGCAGGGGGCATTATTAATATATGGGGGCATACTGCAGGGGGCATTATTATTATATGGGGCATACTGCAGGGGGCATTAATATATGGGGGCATACTGCAGGGGGCATTATTATTATATGGGGGCATACTGCAGGGGGCATTATTAATATATGGGTCATACTGCAGGGGGCATTATTAATATATGGGGGCATACTGCAGGGGGCATTTTTAATATATGGGGGCATACTGCAGGGGGCATTATTATTATATGGGGGCATACTGCAGGGGGCATTATTATTATATGGGGGCATACTGCAGGGGGCATTATTATTATATGGGGGCATACTGCAGGGGGCATTATTATTATATGGTGGCATACTGCAAGTGGCATTATTATTGTATGAGGGCAAAGCAGGGGGCACTTGTACTCTGGCCTCATGGCCATAGTACTTCTCATTGTACCCCTTCATATTGCAGTATATGAGCCACATAATTATCAGCACCATATACTGTGGTGCTATAGAGTGCACATCACCACAGTATATGGTGCTGATAATTATGTGCTCATATACGTGGGACTGTATGTATGAGTTTACATGGGACTGTATATATGAGGGAATATATATGGGAATACGTGGGACTCTATATATATATATATATATATATATATATATATATATATATATATATATGGGAATACATGGGACTGTATGTATGAAGTTACATGGGATTGTATATATGAGGGGGTTATCCTTTTTTATTTCACTTTTTTAAAATAAATAATTTATTGAAAGGACCTCTGCCAGGCATATTTCACTCTTGAGGACTTAAAAAGCAGCTCTTGTGGTGATAAGAAGCTGATTTAAAACTTCCAAGAGTGAACTCCCTAAACTATATGTATAATATGTACTGTTTTAGTGTCATTTTGTGCCATTTTGGTTGGTGGTGTGCCCCAGGATTTTTTAAGTATAAAAAGTGTGCCGCAGCTCAAAAAAGGTTGAAAATCACTGCTTTATAGTATATGCCCCCCTCTGTGTAGACACTATATAGATGGTCCCTTGTTCAGTCCTCCATATAGATGGCCCCATGTGCATCTACTATAGTAGAGATCCCCCTCTGTGTAATCCCTTTATAGTAGATGACAACCTCTGTGCATCCTCTATACTAGGGGTAGGGAACCTCGGCTCTCCAGCTGTTGCAAAACTACAACTCTCATCATGTCTGGACAGCTAAAGGTGTAGTTTTGCAACAGCTGGAGAGCCAAGATTACCTCTGTGTAGTCCCCTTATAGATGACCACTTATGTTGTCCATTCCCTCATATAGCCCCTTATGTTGTCCATTCCCCCATATAGCCCCTTATGTTGTCCATTCCCCCATATAGCCCCTTATGTTGTCCATTCCCCCATATAGCCCCCTTATGTTGTCCATCCCCAGCCCCTATATAGCCCCCTTATGTTGCCCAGCTCCCCCATATAGCACTTATGTTGTCCAGCTCCCCATATAGCCCCCTTATGTTACCCAGCCCCCGCCATAAAGCCCCCTTATGTTGTCCAGCCCCTCCCCCATATAGCCCCCTTATGTTGTCCAGCCTCCCCCTCCCCATATAGCCCCCTTATGTTGTCCAGCTCCCCCATATAGCCCCCTTATGTTGTCCAGCCCCCCATACAGCCCCCTTATGTTGTCCAACTACCCCATATGGCCCGCTTATGATGTCCAGCTCCCCCATATAGCCCCCTTATGTTGCCCAGCCCCCCCATACAGCCCCCTTATGTTGTCCAGCACCCCCCCCATATAGCCCCCTTATGTTGTCCAGCACCCACCATATAGCCCCCTTATGTTGTCCAGCTCCCCGATATAGCCCCCTTATGATGTCCAGCTCCCCCATATAGCCCCTTATGTTGTCCAGCTGCCCCATATAGCCCCCATATGTTGTCCAGCTCCCCCATATAGCCCCCTTATGTTGTCCAGCCCCCCATATAGCCCCCTTATGTTGTCCAGCACCCCCCCATATAGCCCTCTTATGTTGTCCAGCTCCCCCATATAGCCCCCTTATGATGTCCAGCTTCCCCATATAGCCCCTTATGATTTTCTGCTCCCTCATATAGCCCCCTTATGTTGTCCAGCCCTCCCATATAGCCCCCTTATGTTGTCCAGCCCCCCATATAGTCCTCTTATATTGTCCAGCACCCCCCATATAGCCCCCTTATGTTGTCCAGCTCCCTCATATAGCCCCCTTATGTTGTCCAGCTCCCCCATATAGCCCCTTATGATGTCCAGCTCCCCCATATAGCCCCCTTATGTTGTCCAGCCCTCCCATATAGCCCCCTTATGTTGTCCAGCACCCCCCATATAGCCCCCTTATGTTTTCCAGCTCCCCCATAAAGCCCCCTTATGTTTTCCAGCTCCCCCATAAAGCCCCCTTATGATGTCCAGCTCCCCCATATAGCCCCCTTATGTTGTCCAGACCTCCCATATAGCCCCCTTATGTTGTCCAGTCCCCCCCATATAGCCCCTTATGTTGTCCAGCCCCCCATATAGCCCCCTTATGTGTTCCAGCCCCCCATATAGCCCCCTTATGTTGTTCAGCTCCCCCATAAAGCCCCCTTATGTTGTCCAGCTCCCCCATATAGCCCCCTTTTGTTGTCCAGCTCCCCCATATAGCCCCCTTATGATGTCCAGCCCCCCCATATAGCCCCCTTATGATGTCCAGCTCCCCCATATAGCCCCCTTTTGTTGTCCAGATCCCCATATAGCCCCGTTATGTGTTCCAGCCCCCCATATAGCCCCCTTATGTTGTCCAGCTCCCCATATAGCCCCCTTTTCTTGTCCAGCTCCCCCATATAGCCCCCTTATGATGTCCAGCCCCCCCCATATAGCCCTCTTATGTTGTCCATCCCCAGCCCCTATATAGCCCCCTTATGTTGTCCAGCTCCCCCATATAGCCCTTATGTTATCCAGCTCCCCCATATAACCCCTTATGTTGTCCAGCCCCCCATATAGCCCACTTATGTTGTCCAGCCCCCCATAAAGCCCCCTTATGTTGTCCAGCCCCCCCCATATAGCCCCCTTATGTTGTACAGCCTCCCCCTCCCCATATAGCCCCCTTATGTTGTCCAGCTCCCCCATATAGTCCCCTTATGTTGTCCAACTACCCCATATAGCCCCCTTATGTTGTCCAGCACCCCCCCATATAGCCCCCTTATGTTGTCCAACTACCCCATATAGCCCCCTTATGTTGTCCAGCTCCCCCATATAGCACCCTTATGTTGTCCAGCTCCCCCATATAGCCCCTTATGATGTCCAGCTCCCCATATAGCCCCCTTATGTTGTCCAGCCCTCCCATATAGCCCCCTTATGTTGTCCAGCCCCCCATATAGCCCCCTTATGTTGTCCAGCACCCCCCCCCCCCATATAACCCCCTTATGTTGTCCAGCTCCCCCATATAGCCCCCTTATGTTGTCAAGCTCCCCCATATAGCCCCCTTATATTGTCCAGCTCCCCCATATAGCCCCCTTATGTTGTCCAGCCCTCCCATATAGCCCCCTTATGTTGTCGAGCACCCCCCCATATAGCCCCCTTATGTTGTCCAGCACCCCCCATAAAGCCCCCTTATGATGTCCAGCTCCCCCATATAGCCCCCTTATGTTGTACAGCCCTCCCATATAGCCCCCTTATGTTGTCCAGCCCCCCCATATAGCCCCTTATGTTGTCCAGCCCCCCATATAGCCCCCTTATGTGTTCCAGCCCCCCCATATAGCCCCCTTATGTTGTCCAGCTCCCCCATATAGCCCCCTTTTGTTGTCCAGCCCCCCCATATAGCCCCTTATGATGTGCAGCCCCCCATATAGCCCCTTTATGATGTCCAGCTCCCCCATATAGCCCCCTTTTGTTGTCCAGCTCCCCCATATAGCCCCCTTATGTGTTCCAGCCCCCCATATAGCCCCCTTATGTTGTCCAGCTCCCCCATATTACATTGAGGTGTAAAGAGCAGAGTTGTAATACCACACACAACCTGGGGACAGGAGTGGTGCTGTTTTTGCAAGAAAGTAGTTGTTTTTTTCCCCCTTATCTTGTACCACTTTATTGGGATAACTTTGGCTATATATTTCTTTTTCTGACTTTCTGTCTATCTATCTAATGTATACATTCTCATTAGGCTGCTCATCGTGTACCCCTGGACCCAGAGATACTTCAGCTCCTTCGGAAACCTCTCCAATGTCACCGCAATCTCTGGCAATGCCAAGGTCCATGCTCATGGCACGAAGGTTTTTACAGCTATTGGTGGTGCCATTGAACACCTGGATGATGTGAAACGCCATCTGGCTGACCTCAGCAAGTCCCATGCCCAGGAACTCAATGTGGACCCCGAGAATTTCAAGGTAAAGCAGAAGCATTGGATTATTATGCTACATATCTATACTGAAAATTATTTTGAAAAAAAACCTAAATTATCAGTTATACTAATTCATAAATTATTAGCATTCTAACAGTTGAAACAGTCACACTATAGACTAGATCAATATCTATATACTATTTCCTCATGCTAACAATTCAACTCAACAACAACAATAATAGGATTCTTTTAAGAATGAATTTACATCTGCACCATAGTGTCATAGTCATAGTTTCCATGTTCAGTTCCATTATTCCCATAACAATTAGCCAACCTTTCACTAATTATTGTATTCTTCTTCCACAGCGTCTGGGAGAAGTTCTGGTCATTGTCTTGGCCTCCAAGTTGGGATCTGCATTCACCCCTCAGGTCCAGGCTGCCTGGGAGAAGTTCATCAACGTCCTGGTGGCTGCTCTGAGCCATGGCTATTTCTAAATCACTGTGACAATGTTTAGTACTAGTAATTTAGATGAAAAATAAAAGCTATTTATAACTAAATGTAGTTGTGGTTATGAGTATTTGTGTTTATGCCGTGGTGGAACTACCAACATAGCATGCCAATAACATCTGGGACTTTATTAGTCAGCAATTGCAAAGGGAGCTGCCAGCTGCAGATCATTATTTAAAATTTGAAAAATTTTCTTCATTTCAATACTGAGCAAAATATGCAGGGAATAGATATGTTTTTCTTTATGGAAACTGGTCAGTAGTAAAAAGTCAACAAACTTTTTGTTGGGCCCTGCCCCCTATGACTGACCACTAAGCTGCCAATATAGACCTAAACATATGTTACATTGTTACATGAATAACACACACATATATATATATATATATATATATATATATATATATATATATATATATATATATATATATATATCTTAGTATTAGGGGGAGAGGGAGTATTATAGCACCAGTATATAAGGAGCAGAAAAATGATTACCATACATATCACCGTCACACAGTTACTGACCAAATCCAGTATATTAAGACTAATATCACCAATAATACCAGTATATAAGGGATAACTGTAATGTTCTCAGAACCGAATACTGAGCATTTGACTCACAGAAGCTGGAGAGGTTTGATGCCGCCCTAGAGTGTCCTAGCAGCCCTTAAAGGGGTTGGCCACTTTATAGTAAAATAGTTCAGCGTACACTATTAGTAACTGCACTCACTGTATATACTGACAGCAGCTTCCTGTGTACTTCATAGAGCTAAAATCAAACTCCCCTCGGTTCGGAGAACGTTCGGTTCGGAGAACGTTGCAAACCCGAACAGTTTTGTCTGCTCAACACTATTACTGACCAAATCCAGTATACTAAGACCAATAATAAAAACATTACCAAAAGGGACAGATATTGCCACCACATACTGACTAATACCACCACATACTGACTAATGCCACCACTGCTACTCAATAAAATTTCCAAATGAAATATCACCTCATAGAGTGCCCATATAGCAGTAGATATCTGCAGAAGTGATTTCAATGCAGTTACAGCCAATGATTTGCAGGGGGTGTTTTCTTTAAGTGAATCACAGTGGGCTTCTTCTCCAATAATGGTTGCTTACTTTTCCTAGTTAGTCCCCTCCCCATGTAGGCATCTCTCTTGGTAGTAAGTCCCACCATGTACGGATCCTGTAAATTAACCCCCTCTCACCATGTAGGCATCCCCTTTTTAGTAGCATGCCATGCCTGTGTAAAAAAAATAACTCACCTAGCTGCAGAGCTCTGCATCTCCTTCCCCTCCCTGCTGGGAGTGCAGGAGTGGCATCAATGGCCCTGTCAATCAGAGCCCTGCATTTAACTGCAAGCACTCATCGGGAGCACTAGTGGTTAAAGGGCCATCCAAGACATTTGGGAGGCTATTTGCAGCAACCGGGAAGCCCACTCAGCTATTCGGTGCTGCAAGTGATGTCAGCTCGGGAGGCCCAGGCTGTTATGGTACCAGGCCTCCAGGCCCCCTGATGCAGTAGGCTCTGTAGCAGCCGCTATTGCGGTACTTTCACCCCTGAGCCAGGTCCCCCTGTGGGTAGTTGCCCTATGCAGTTGCCAGTTCCCCCATGTTGGTAGTACTATCAGTTGCCAGTTCCTCCCTTGTAGGTAGTACCCCAGTTGCAGGGGCGTAACTAGAAATGGCTGGGCCTCATAGCAAACTTTTGATTGGGGCCCCCCCTACCCCAAATCCACCCCCACCCCCGACTGACCACTACGCCATCAACACACCCAGATCTACACAGACTCTGTACTCCATATAAATTACAGTGCAGTTATGTTAAGTGACTCCCAGGGGACTTCTTCTCTCATCAGAGTTGTTTCCTTTTCATCATCTTCTCCATCTGCCCTGGGCCATCATGAGAACTTCTCGGAGCAATGAATCCACAGAATCTGCCAGATAAACATATTAGGCTCCTCACTCTGGCACCATCCTCATCTCTCTACAAACTGCACATCTGTTTTGGCCCCTTTGTGCCCTCTTTCAGTGGGTAGTCCTGACTCGTTGTAGTACATGAATATATCTGGTGTGCCGTGAGAACCCGCCAGGGGTGCCGCGGGATCCCGGTGGGAAATGCGACACTGTCCCTTTAATATCCCTAGAAGCTACGGCCGCGCAGCTTCTAGGGATATGCCGATCGGTTTAATGTTCCGCCTGCTCACACAGTGAGCGGGCGAAACATTCAATCGAGCAGAATGTCGGAGCAGGGCCTGTCAGCGTCCTGCTCTGACATTCACTCCCATAGGCCGCAGCACTTCATGCCAGCAGCCTATGGGACGCCAGGACGTGACCTCTCCAGCAGGCGTGATGATGTGACGTCATCACGTCTGCCGGAGGTTCAGTCCCCGCGGCTCACAGGATGGAGCCTGAAGAGGAGGGAGAGCTGCTGCCTGCAGCCACACAGCGCGGATTAGGTGAGTATGATGTTTTTTTGTTTTGTTTTTTTAAACTATTGGTGCATATTGGTATACTGCAGGGGGCATTATTAATATATGGGGGCATACTGCAGGGGGCATTATTAATATATGGGGGCATACTGCAGGGGGCATTATTATTATTATATGGGGCATACTGCAGGGGGCATTAATATATGGGGGCATACTGCAGGGGGCATTATTATTATATGGGGGCATACTGCAGGGGGCATTATTAATATATGGGTCATACTGCAGGGGGCATTATTAATATATGGGGGCATACTGCAGGGGGCATTTTTAATATATGGGGGCATACTGCAGGGGGCATTATTATTATATGGGGGCATACTGCAGGGGGCATTATTATTATATGGGGGCATACTGCAGGGGGCATTATTATTATATGGGGGCATACTGCAGGGGGCATTATTATTATATGGTGGCATACTGCAAGTGGCATTATTATTGTATGAGGGCAAAGCAGGGGGCACTTGTACTCTGGCCTCATGGCCATAGTACTTCTCATTGTACCCCTTCATATTGCAGTATATGAGCCACATAATTATCAGCACCATATACTGTGGTGCTATAGAGTGCACATCACCACAGTATATGGTGCTGATAATTATGTGCTCATATACGTGGGACTGTATGTATGAGTTTACATGGGACTGTATATATGAGGGAATATATATGGGAATACGTGGGACTCTATATATATATATATATATATATATATATATGGGAATACATGGGACTGTATGTATGAAGTTACATGGGATTGTATATATGAGGGGGTTATCCTTTTTTATTTCACTTTTTTAAAATAAATAATTTATTGAAAGGACCTCTGCCAGGCATATTTCACTCTTGAGGACTTAAAAAGCAGCTCTTGTGGTGATAAGAAGCTGATTTAAAACTTCCAAGAGTGAACTCCCTAAACTATATGTATAATATGTACTGTTTTAGTGTCATTTTGTGCCATTTTGGTTGGTGGTGTTCCCCAGGATTTTTTAAGTATAAAAAGTGTGCCGCAGCTCAAAAAAGGTTGAAAATCACTGCTTTATAGTATATGCCCCCCTCTGTGTAGACACTATATAGATGGTCCTTTGTTCAGTCCTCCATATAGATGGCCCCATGTGCATCTACTATAGTAGAGATCCCCCTCTGTGTAATCCCTTTATAGTAGATGACAACCTCTGTGCATCCTCTATACCAGGGGTAGGGAACCTCGGCTCTCCAGCTGTTGCAAAACTACAACTCTCATCATGTCTGGACAGCTAAAGGTGTAGTTTTGCAACAGCTGGAGAGCCAAGATTACCTCTGTGTAGTCCCCTTATAGATGACCACTTATGTTGTCCATTCCCTCATATAGCCCCTTATGTTGTCCATTCCCCCATATAGCCCCTTATGTTGTCCATTCCCCCATATAGCCCCTTATGTTGTCCATTCCCCCATATAGCCCCCTTATGTTGTCCATCCCCAGCCCCTATATAGCCCCCTTATGTTGCCCAGCTCCCCCATATAGCACTTATGTTGTCCAGCTCCCCATATAGCCCCCTTATGTTACCCAGCCCCCGCCATAAAGCCCCCTTATGTTGTCCAGCCCCTCCCCCATATAGCCCCCTTATGTTGTCCAGCCTCCCCTCCCCATATAGCCCCCTTATGTTGTCCAGCTCCCCCATATAGCCCCCTTATGTTGTCCAGCCCCCCATACAGCCCCCTTATGTTGTCCAACTACCCCATATGGCCCCCTTATGATGTCCAGCTCCCCCATATAGCCCCCTTATGTTGCCCAGCCCCCCCATACAGCCCCCTTATGTTGTCCAGCACCCCCCCCCATATAGCCCCCTTATGTTGTCCAGCACCCACCATATAGCCCCCTTATGTTGTCCAGCTCCCCGATATAGCCCCCTTATGATGTCCAGCTCCCCATATAGCCCCTTATGTTGTCCAGCTGCCCCATATAGCCCCCATATGTTGTCCAGCTCCCCCATATAGCCCCCTTATGATGTCCAGCTCCCCCATATAGCCCCCTTATGTTGTCCAGCCCCCCATATAGCCCCCTTATGTTGTCCAGCACCCCCCCATATAGCCCTCTTATGTTGTCCAGCTCCCCCATATAGCCCCCTTATGATGTCCAGCTCCCCCATATAGCCCCTTATGATTTTCAGCTCCCCCATATAGCCCCCTTATGTTGTCCAGCCCTCCCATATAGCCCCCTTATGTTGTCCAGCCCCCCATATAGTCCTCTTATGTTGTCCAGCACCCCCCCATATAGCCCCCTTATGTTGTCCAGCTCCCTCATATAGCCCCCTTATGTTGTCCAGCTCCCCCATATAGCCCCTTATGATGTCCAGCTCCCCCATATAGCCCCCTTATGTTGTCCAGCCCTCCCATATAGCCCCCTTATGTTGTCCAGCACCCCCCATATAGCCCCCTTATGTTTTCCAGCTCCCCCATAAAGCCCCCTTATGTTTTCCAGCTCCCCCATAAAGCCCCCTTATGATGTCCAGCTCCCCCATATAGCCCCCTTATGTTGTCCAGACCTCCCATATAGCCCCCTTATGTTGTCCAGTCCCCCCCATATAGCCCCTTATGTTGTCCAGCCCCCCATATAGCCCCCTTATGTGTTCCAGCCCCCCATATAGCCCCCTTATGTTGTTCAGCTCCCCCATATAGCCCCCTTATGTTGTCCAGCTCCCCCATATAGCCCCCTTTTGTTGTCCAGCTCCCCCATATAGCCCCCTTATGATGTCCAGCCCCCCCATATAGCCCCCTTATGATGTCCAGCTCCCCCATATAGCCCCCTTTTGTTGTCCAGATCCCCATATAGCCCCGTTATGTGTTCCAGCCCCCCATATAGCCCCCTTATGTTGTCCAGCTCCCCATATAGCCCCCTTTTCTTGTCCAGCTCCCCCATATAGCCCCCTTATGATGTCCAGCCCCCCCCCATATAGCCCTCTTATGTTGTCCATCCCCAGCCCCTATATAGCCCCCTTATGTTGTCCAGCTCCCCCATATAGCCCTTATGTTGTCCAGCTCCCCCATATAACCCCTTATGTTGTCCAGCCCCCCATATAGCCCACTTATGTTGTCCAGCCCCCCATAAAGCCCCCTTATGTTGTCCAGCCCCCCCCCATATAGCCCCCTTATGTTGTACAGCCTCCCCCTCCCCATATAGCCCCCTTATGTTGTCCAGCTCCCCCATATAGTCCCCTTATGTTGTCCAACTACCCCATATAGCCCCCTTATGTTGTCCAGCACCCCCCCATATAGCCCCCTTATGTTGTCCAACTACCCCATATAGCCCCCTTATGTTGTCCAGCTCCCCCATATAGCACCCTTATGTTGTCCAGCTCCCCCATATAGCCCCTTATGATGTCCAGCTCCCCATATAGCCCCCTTATGTTGTCCAGCCCTCCCATATAGCCCCCTTATGTTGTCCAGCCCCCCATATAGCCCCCTTATGTTGTCCAGCACCCCCCCCCCATATAGCCCCCTTATGTTGTCCAGCTCCCCCATATAGCCCCCTTATGTTGTCCAGCTCTCCCATATAGCCCCCTTATGTTGTCAAGCTCCCCCATATAGCCCCCTTATATTGTCCAGCCCCCCATATAGCCCCCTTATGATGTCCAGCTCCCCCATATAGCCCCCTTATGTTGTCCAGCCCTCCCATATAGCCCCCTTATGTTGTCGAGCACCCCCCCATATAGCCCCCTTATGTTGTCCAGCACCCCCCAAAAAGCCCCCTTATGATGTCCAGCTCCCCCATATAGCCCCCTTATGTTGTACAGCCCTCCCATATAGCCCCCTTATGTTGTCCAGCCCCCCCATATAGCCCCTTATGTTGTCCAGCCCCCCATATAGCCCCCTTATGTGTTCCAGCCCCCCCATATAGCCCCCTTATGATGTCCAGCTCCCCCATATAGCCCCCTTTTGTTGTGCAGCCCCCCAATATAGCCCCTTATGATGTGCAGCCCCCCATATAGCCCCTTTATGATGTCCAGCTCCCCCATATAGCCCCCTTTTGTTGTCCAGCTCCCCCATATAGCCCCCTTATGTGTTCCAGCCCCCCCATATAGCCCCCTTATGTTGTCCAGCTCCCCCATATAGCCCCTTATGATGTCCAGCCCCCCCATATAGCCCCCTTATGATGTCCAGCTCCCCCATATAGCCCCCTTTTGTTGTCCAGCTCCCCCATATAGCCCCCTTATGTGTTCCAACCCCCCATATAGCCCCCTTATGATGTCCAGCCCCCCATATAGCCCCCTTATGATGTCCAGCTCCCCCATATAGCCCCCTTATGTTGTCCAGCTCCCCCATATAGCCCCCTTATGATGTCCAGCCCCCCCATATAGCCCCCTTATGATGTATAGCTCCCCCATCTAGCCCCCTTTTGTTGTCCAGCTCCCCCATATAGCCCCCTTATATTGTCCAGCCCCCCATATAGCCCCCTTATGATGTCCAGCTCCCCCATATAGCCCCCTTTTGTTGTCCATCTCCCCCATATAGCCCCCTTATGATGTCCAGCCCCCCATATAGCGCCCTTATGATGTCCAGCTCCCCCATATAGCCCCCTTATGTTGTCCAGCTCCCCCATAAAGCCCCCTTATGATGTCCAGCTCCCCCATATAGCCCCCTTATGATGTCCAGCCCCCGCATATAGCCCCCTTATGATGTCCATCTCCCCCATACAGCCCCCTTTTGTTGTCCAGCCCCCCCATATAGCCCCCTTATGTTGTCCAGCCCCCCCATATAGCCCCCTTATAGGCCCCCGGGGGCTTCAGGCAGTCAGCCCAGGGGCCGCTACGGCTGCTACGGCAGTAGGTCTGCCTGTGGCCAGTTGTCAGCTCCCTCATGTAGCTAGTATCCCCAGTAGCCAGGTCCCACCCTGTGGTTAATATCACCATTAGCCTGGCCCCCCGTAGGTAGTATCTCCAGCAGCCCAGTCCCTCTGTAGGTAGTATCCCCAGCAGCCTGATTCCCCTGTAGGTAGTTTCCTCAGTAGCCAGGTCCTCCCTGTAGGTAGTGTGCCCAGTGGCCAGGTCCCACCTGTAGGTAACTAGACAATAGTAAATTGTTGACTTTGTCCAATGTAATAATATTTATAGGTACTTGGTGAAAGATTCATCAGAAATGTACATGGGTGGGCTATAGGAAAGTCACTAATTTTAAGACATTCATCAGTAACAAACTACGGCTGTAGTGGTCCTGTGCTCTCCCTGGTTACCTTCATTCTTACACAGGCTACAGAACTACTGCAGGCCCACTGCATCAGAGGGTCCTGATCCTGCAAGGTTCTTTCCTACCAGTCCTCATCCAGTGAATCCAGTGCTACTTCCATAACCATTGTCAGGATTAAGGTTGTGAATGCAAATACCACCAGCGTAACGCACTTGCTTGTGGTATATTCAGCCTTTAGCACTAGTCAGCATCCAGGGCCTTCTAAGATTCAGCACAGTCAGCACCAAAATCCAAGTAGTCACTACACTTTGCAGCATGTGAACCACAGGCCCCATTCCACAAGCCGTCTTTAGGGTGCATTCACACGTTCAGTGTGTTTCCTCATCCGTGAATGTAGTCAGCTAGCTACCTCCATGATCCAAGCAAAACCGTCCGTGTTTACATCCTTTTTTATTCCATTTTGCATCCGTGTCCGTCATGTTTTTCACAGATCTATTTAAAGCATTTTAAATAGAGATGAACGAAACGGGTTCGGGTTTGAATCAATCCGAACCCGAACTTTCGGTATTTGATTAGTGGTGGCTGCTGAACTTGGATAAAGCTCTAAGGTTGTCTGGAAAACATGGATACAGCCAATGACTATATCCATGTTTTCCACATAGCCTTAGGGCTTTATCCAACTTCAGCAGACATCGCTAATCTAATGCCTAAAGTTCGGGTTCGGATCAACTCGAGCATGCTCGAGATTCGCTCATCTCTAATTTTAAACTACATTGATTACATCACATCCGTTTTTTACATGGATGAACACGTATTTCACATTCGTTCACATCTATGTACATCCATGAAAAATTAGGATCTTGTTGATTTCTATGGGGAATCCGTGCCGTGCTTCCGTTACAAGTTATGACATGTCTTATTGCTAAACGGAACAAATTGGAGATCTGTGAAAACACTGAACATGTGAAAAGCCCAATACAAAGCAATGGGCTATAAATTTGTCTGTGCGCACAGACAGCTTCACAGAACATGTGGATGCAGCCTTAGGCTAGGTTCACACTATGTAACTGTGCGGCTGTATTTTTTATGCGGCTGTAAATGTGCGGATGAAACTACGGCCGTGGGAAAAAATAGACATGCGGCTCAAAACATACGGTCATTTACTTGGAAATCTGGTTCAACTAAAAATAACAAATAAAATCTTAAGAAAGTGATGCAAACACCTCTGGATGCATCTGGGAAAGCAGGGAACACAGTTTACATGAATTGCTATTACCGGGGTTTGTGATCCTCTGCACTAATGCCGATGTCTCTCATGGTTAATCTATTAAAATAATAAAACACATTTTCATTGTAATAAAGTGCCTTTCGTTGTTCAATAATTAAATTTAAACTAATCCATCATTTTGCAATTAAATATACTGTTAAAATAAATATATATATAAATAAATGTATATTTATATATATATTTATTTTTTGACAGTATATTTAATTGCACAATGATGGATTCATTAGAATTAAATTATTGAACAATGAAACTGAATTTATTTAATCGAAAATGTGTTTTATTAATTAAATATTAATTAGTACAGGAAGCTCCATAAGCCGTTAATTCATATTGCCGGCAATAGAGCTTTCTGTACTAATCATCACTTTACTTTAATGAAAACATCAAATGTTTCTTCTAATTATGTTATCACAATAGCATTATTAGAAGAAACATTTAGAATTATATGTGCGCTCAGCTGATTGGCTGATCGGCTGAGCGCACATATAAAGAGCCGGTCCGTAGCACAGTGACTTCATTGTGCTGCGGACCAGCAAAGAGACAACATCGGGGTGAGTATAGAGCTCTCCCCACCCCCTCCCCAGCACTGCACCCCTCCCAGCAAGGAAGGGGGGGTCAGTTAACCCCTTCCTTGCTGGGATGGGTGCAGTCTGACATCAGTCTGGCCCCCAAGGGGTTAAGGGGGATGCAATACATCCTCCCTTAACCCCTTGGGGGCCAGACTGTAAGCAGCGATCTGTAAAGATGCTGCATACTGTAAGGTGCACAACACTGCTCACAATGATGGGTGTTGTGCTCCTGTTTGTGTGTTTTTTGTGTGTTTCTCCCTTTTTGTTTTTCAGATATCGGTATCCTGGGGATTACGTCGGATTACGTGGACTACGTCGATGACCAGCGTTTTTTTATTTATTTTTTTAATAAAATGGTCAATGAGGGGTGTGGGGGTGTTTTTATTTGAATAAAAAATTTTTTTAACTTGTGTCTTGTCTTTATTTCTTTACTTTATAGACTTAGTAGTGGAAGCCGTCTAATAGACGGAATCCATTACTAAGTTGGGGCCTAGTGTTAGCCGGTATAAAATGGCTAACACTAACCCCCTATTATTACCCCAGTACCCAATGCCACCAGGGGTACTGGGAAGAGCCGGGTGCCAGTGGTCCCGGAGCGTCAAAATTGGCGCTCCTGGACCGGGCGGCAGCAGGCTGGTAAGATTTAGGCTGGGGAGGGCCTAAACCAATGGCTCTTCCCACCCTGGTGTTACCAGGCTGCTGTCGTTTGGTTTTTAACCCGGCTGGTTATAAAAATAGGGGGGACCCTATGCGGTTTTTTTAATTATTTATTTATTAAAAAAAAAACCCGCATAGGGTCCCCCCTATTTTTATAACCAGTCGGGTTAAAAACCAAACGACAGCAGCCTGGTAACACCAGGGTGGGAAGAGCCATTGGTTTAGGCCCTCCCCAGCCTAAATCTTACCAGCCTGCTGCCGCCCGGTCCAGGAGCGCCAATTTTGACGCTCCGGGACTACTGGCACCCGGCTCTTTCCAGTACCCCTGGTGGCATTGGGTACTGGGGTAATAATAGGGGGTTAGTGTTAGCCATTTTATACCGGCTAACACTAGGCCCCAACTTAGTAATGGATTCCGTCTATTAGACGGCTTCCACTACTAAGTCTATAAAGTAAAGAAATAAAGACAAGACACAAGTTAAAAAAAAAATTTATTCAAATAAAAACACCCCCACACCCCTCATTGACCATTTTATTAAAAAAAAAAAAAAAAAAACGCTGGTCATCGACGTAGCGGACCCGCTAATTATATGTGCGCTCAGCCGATCAGCCAATCAGCTGAGCGCACATATAATTCTAAATGTTTCTTCTAATAATGCTATTGTGATAACATAATTAGAAGAAACATTTGATGTTTTCATTAAAGTAAAGTGATGATTAGTACAGAAAGCTCTATTGCCGGCAATATGAATTAACGGCAATAGAGGCAATGAATTAACTATTAGAGGCATCGGCATTCGGCATCATTGCAGGCTATTTTTGAAGTACTCCGTACGGACCGCCTGTCAATCCACGGCCGCGTTTCCAGCCGCAAACAATGGTCTTGTTAATTTTTTACGGGTCCGTTTACGATCGGGCCGTAGATTCAGACATAGTGTGCACTGTGCAGCCGTATATCCTATACTTTCCAGCGTACGCATGAACCACCAAAAATACCGCCGCACAATTACAGCCGCAAATACAGCCGCACAGTTACATAGTCTGAACCTGGCCTTACACTGCCACTTGATAAGCCCCACCACAGGGATCTTTAAAGATTTGCATGCTCAAGTACTGTACATTTAGCATGGCAGAACATTCCTCAGAAACCATCAATAAGTTTGGCCCACACCAAACCCCTGGAAATAGATTATAGTTCCCACCATTTGCCGTGAGATTCACTATATTACACACAGGGCTCCATGAAATTCATCATAATATACACTTGCACACACTTTACTGTTTTCAGCAGCAGTGAAGGTTTTGCATCTGTGACATTGAAGTGCAGCACATGCTTGAGCGCACACTTTTGACATGCATACATGATCTGTAGGGGGTCTTAGGGTCTCTTCAGGTGGAAAATCCCTGCTGCAGACTCCACTTGGAATCCCGCCTGCCTCAGTGTCTCAATGTTATGTGTTGTGCGCCTCCACTCTACGGAATCAGTGAATGCTGTGCACCGCAAGAGATCATGCTTACAGCTGGACTCCCGCTGTATGCAAAGCAGAGAATCCTCCGTGCCAGGTGATTTAACCTGTTACATGCCACTGTTAAATCATGACAGTGGCATGTGATGGGTTCCGATGCAGTATACTTACCAACTGGAAGTCCAGCAATGAGGTCTGGCTTCCAAACTTCTCTTTCCTGAGGACGTGCCATATGCATGACTTGGAACAGCCATGTACAGATTGCTTGTCAGCATAATGCATATGCAATAAACCGGCTTGCTTAGGGGGTTCCCGGGTTTGATGTCGCACTGATTGGCTGATCAGGACGTCCAGACACCAGAAGCCCCCGAAGCCAGCCGGACCGTGGAGCAGGTAATGTATGCTCTTGCCATCGGGGGGTTGTCACTTACATACTCGCAGCTGTGTGTGTGTGTTTGTACCCTAAAAGAGATCAGTCAGATACAGTATATGTAAAAAATTGGTATCAATACACATTATACATCTTTGCACAAAAATTGAGCCCAAAAACAGATCCATCAAAAGAAAAATAAGATTGCTATGGATCTTGAAATGTGGTGACAGTTTATGTAGTATTTTTCAGAAAAATAGAATCTATTATACCAAAGTAGTATTAGTTAAAAAATAGAAATTTTGTATCACTGTAACTGTAGTGACCCAGAGAATACATTTATAATGTTATCTTTACCACAAGATGAATACCCTAAGATTAACCCCTAGACGACCCTGGGCGTACCTGTACGTCCAGGATCACCTCGGGGAGTTCAGAGTGGGGCAGCACGGTGGCAAAAAGTACAACTAGTGACTCAAAAAATAAGGGCTTATGTGGGTTTCTAGGTGAAAAAATGCAAGTGCTATGGCCTTTTAAGCACAAGGAGGAAAAAAACGGAAGTGCAAAAATTCTAATTAGCCCGGTTCTCTAAGGGTTAATATTATCAATAAGCTATATCAATCCTAAAATGGCACCAATAAAAGTAAAATTTGCCCCACACAAAACAAACCTTCAAATGGCTATGATGGACACAATAAAACAATGGTATGGCTCTTGGAGGCTGGCTTTACACTGCTCTAACATCTGGGAAAAATACCAATAAAAACACCATGGCTTTTTTGTTTGTTCGTTTTTTTTGCAAAAACAGTTGTGACCAGATGTAAGTTTATGACCTGCCATAGACACGCATTTTTCTTACATAGACTTCTATGACAATGTTCTGGTCATTGTTGTTGTGTATGGTAGTTTTTCCTGCTGTTTTTGTGCCCTTTTGATTCAGCAACTATGTCACATGATGGCAGAGGAAAAAGTCCATCTTGGTGCACAGCAAAACGCCTAAACCACAATAAGGATTAGTCACACATGAAAACACTTTGCATTGGCGTTTTTTTTCTGACACTTTCTTGTGGGCACCCGAAGAGAGACAATGATAAAAAGTACAAAGAGTTACTTGGTCACTAAGGGTGAAAATGGACTGGTCACTATGGGGTTAAAATAATTTCACTATTTATTTATTTTTTAACTACATGGTGTTGTTCAGTAGCATGACTACAATAAAATAGTATCAAAGGGATTACAATGTATTATTACACTGCATCTGCAACCTTGTAGCTTTTATACCTCCACCTTTACGGATCTTGAAATGTGAAGAGTAAACTGTATAGTGATGTGTTAGCCCATAGTATATTTATACTTCTACTGTTAATGTGGTACCGAAATATTCTTGATTTTAATACTGAGCAAAAATGTGCAAGGAATGGATGTTTTCTTATCTTCATGGAAAGTGGTCAGGAGTAAATTGTCGATTTTGTCCAGTGTCATCATTTGTTTGGGTACTTGGAGGATGACGCAGCAGAAATGTACATGGGTGGGCTGTCGGATGGTCACTATATAAAGGACACTCAGCATCCCAAATCCACAACAAATTGCAAGAGAGTCATCTCTAACAAACTTCAACCCAACAGCAACAATGGTGCAGTGGACTGCTGAGGAGAAAGCCGCCATTACCTCCACCTGGGCCCAGGTTAATGTTGAAGAGGATGGTCATGATGCCCTGGCAAGGTAATGACATGCAGATATCCTATTTGTATTGGGCTACATTTCATTACTGTAATATTCATTGCTTCATGTAACCACTAGGCTTAACTAAATCAGTACATCTTTTCTTCACTTTCCAAATGAATCTACATAAAGGATTACATTATTTTCATTGTATTGTGAAATATTACACATAATATGAAACAAAACAAAGGATTCATTGGGATGACTTTGGCTATATACGCTTTTTTCTTTCTATGTATGTATCTATCTTTCCTTCTACCTATCTATCTAATGTATACATTCTCATTAGACTGCTCATCGTGTACCCCTGGACCCAGAGATACTTCAGCTCCTTTGGAAACCTCTCCAATGTCACCGCAATCTCTGGCAATGCCAAGGTCCATGCTCATGGCAAGAAGGTTCTTACAGCTATTGGTGGTGCCATTGAACACCTGGATGATGTGAAACGCCACCTGGCTGACCTCAGCAAGTCCCATGCTCAGGAACTCAATGTGGACCCCGAGAATTTTAAGGTAGAGCAGCACCATTAGATGGTTATACTACATTTCTATGTTGAAAATTCTTTTTAAAAAACTAAAATACCTAAGGGTTTCATAAACTATTAACATTACTTAAAACTGTGATATTATATACTAGATCTTTACCTACATACTAGTTTACTCAATGAACATGATAACAAGTCTCAAAAATAGCTAGGTTTCTTATAAGAATTATTTTACAGCTGCACCTAGTGTCGTAGTCATAGTTTCGATGTTCACTCCCATTATTCCCATAACAATTGTCCAACCTTTCACTAATTATTCTATTCTTCTTCCACAGCGTCTGGGAGAAGTTCTGGTCACAGTCTTGGCCTCCAAGTTGGGAGCTGCATTCACCCCTCAGGTCCAGGCTGCCTGGGAGAAGTTCATCAATGTCCTGGTGGCTGCTCTGAGCCATGGCTATTTCTAAATCATCATGTTTTTTACTAATAATTTTGTCCCATTACATGAAAAATAAATGTTTTTATAACTAAATGTATGGTTGTGGCTCTGAGTATTATTTTGTATGCAGTGGTGGAACTACCTGCATTGCTGTCATTGCTGCTCACTACAGCCCAGCCATACAATCTCCCTGGTAAGCATTACCTTCATTTTGATATAAGCTTTGGAGTTTCTGCCAGCCAGCTTTATCAGAGGGTCCTGGCCCTGCAAAGTCATTTCTTACTATTTCTGAGACAGTGATACCAGTGGTACTTTTGTAACCAGTGTCAGGATAAAGGCCCTGAACACTGACTAGCGATAGTGCCTGAATACAAGCACCATCAGCAGTTAGGCAGCAGAATCCACATGTAGGCATAGCACTCTGTAGCATGTCAACTCAAAGACTACAGGCCCTATTACACAAGCAGCCTCTTTACTGTCCTATGATAAGCCTCCCCACAGGCGTTTACAGGTACTTCAATACTGTAAAGAAGGGCGCAGGGAACTGATTATTCAGTACGAAAACAGGATAGGTATTTCGATGTCAGTCAATATAAAAAAGAAGATCAGTTTCATTGGTACTATGTGGCTTCCTCCTAGACTCGGACTGGCCCACAGGGCAGCAGGGGAATCCCACGGTGGGCCCTACCCCTTGGTGGGCCCCTGAGCAGGATGTGGTCCTCCCTGTCTAGCAGCTCAAGGACGACATATAATCCCCCAGCACTGTTGCACATGGCTTTCACCCAGTCACTCACTGCCTCTATTTAGTAACCTGGGGTTTTATCATATTATATAAAGGCAGGGAGTGACTGGGGTGACAGGCAGCAGCATGTAGTGTGCAGATTTAGCACAGCCCCTCTCCTCTCCCCTGGGACCTTCCACCACCTCCTTCCCTCAGGCTGCCTCCATCTGCTCTATGTGCTGCTGCTGCTGCTGGCAGTCGGGTCACAGGAGGAGGGTAGGGAGAGGGGCTGCAGCCTGCACAGTGTGCTCTGGAGCTGCAAATCTGACATTGATGTGAGCTGTACCTGGTATTTTCCTGTACCAGAGGTAAATCTGTGTGTGTGTGTGTGTGTGTGTGTGTGTGTGTGTGTGTGTGTGTGTGTGTGTGTGTGTGTGTGTGAAGTATCTGTATTATGTGAGTCTGTATGAATGGTGCATGTGTGTGTGTATTATCTATGCATATATGTAATGTGCATTTGTTTAGATGTGTAGATGTGCGTAGTGTGCGTGTGTTTGTGTGTGTGTGTTCATACTATGTATTTATATAGGTTTCTTTATATTTCTTTATATCTGTGTATGGTGTATGTGTATTGTGTGCGTGTGTACTATGTATACATATAGTTAAAGTGCATTTCTTTACATCTGTGTATGATGTGTATATGTATTGTGCATATTTGTATGTAATATGTATAAGTTAAAACTTCATCACCCCATCACTGAAGGCTACAGGCTCCCCCGGATGGGGTGATGAAGTTTTAACTCTTATGTTCAAATAAAGGATCGTTTTAATATTTTTTTGGAGTGCCGGATTCCCCCTATTTTCTTGGATAGTGTTGCTCCCTGCATCACGGCTGGCCCCCATTGAAGTCTCCGTGCACCCTCCACTCAACCACCCAAGGACACACAAGTATTGGATTGTATAGAGGTGAGCTGACCATCTACGTTTTTTTCTACTTTATGAATGTAATATGTATGTACACGTTATATGCACTAACTTGTAACAACATCTCCCCCACCCCCACCCCCATACCTAAACCTGCTGGAGACTTCCAAGTGTCAATTAAGCATGAAGAAGCCTCTTTGACTCTTTGCACCAGAAAATAAAAGCATTTTCTATGCTATGGTAGCACACACAAATATATTTAAGGTACCATGTGTCTTCTTGACCTATCAGCATCTAACAGTGTCAGCAGTTTGGAACATAAATTACAGCTTCCAGGTGTATTTCAGCAGGGAGGGAGGAAAGAAGAGACTTTCTAGCTTGTAACTATTCAGAAATCCTATCAGGACATATTTTTATTTTCTGTAAAAACATAAAACACTACTACTCTCCACGTGACCATAATACATTATTATTATGCTGCATACATAGAAGACCACAACCCAAAAACATGACCATAATCTATTTCTAATATATCCTCTGCATAGAACACCACAACCCCCAACATAACCCGACCACTGGACAAGACCATAATACAATTCTTTTATTGGCTATACATAAAGCACTACAACCCAGGGCCGCTTTAACCAGAGGGCACATGGTGCACGTGCACCTGGCCCACTGGTTAAAGGGCCCCCCCGGTCGCACAGGGCTCCGGCCACCATCCTGTCAGGGGGGAGCGCCATGGATGGGTAATCTACTTACCCCTCCATGGCGCCCCCTGCAGGGCCCCCCCATCCGCCGCTGCCCCCGCCCGCTGCTGACAGAGAGAGCCATTGGCTCCCTCCCTGTCAGTCACTCTTGTGGCTGCACTTCCTGCGGTCACAAGAGGCCGCACTCTCCCTCTAGCGCCCGACGTCACTGGAGCGTCGGCGCGAGGGTAAGGGGAGTGCAGCCTCTTGTGACCGCAGGAAGTGCGGCCACAAGAGGGAAGAGAAGAGGAACGCGTGGACCCAGGTGAGTAAAAGTGTTTGTTTTTTTCAATGTTATATGGGAGGGGAGCGCATATGCTATTGGGGAGCACAGGGGGCTATATACTATGGGGGAGCACAGGGGTCTATATACTATAGGGGATCACAGGGGGCTATATACTATGGGGGAGCACATGGGGCTATATACTATGGGGGAGCA
Organism: Dendropsophus ebraccatus; assembly: GCF_027789765.1. Classification (NCBI taxonomy): domain Eukaryota; kingdom Metazoa; phylum Chordata; class Amphibia; order Anura; family Hylidae; genus Dendropsophus; species Dendropsophus ebraccatus. Next base: position 73,473,627 of record NC_091462.1, on the reverse strand, counting down.
CAGGGGAGCTATATACTATGGGTGAGCACAGGGGGCTATATACTATGGGTGAGCACAGGGGGCTATATACTATGGGGGAGCACAGGGGGCTATATACTATGGGTGAGCACAGGGGGCTATATACTATGGGTGAGCACAGGGGAGCTACATACTATGGGGGAGCACAGGGGGCTATATACTATGGGGGAGCACATGGGGCTATATACTATGGGGGAGCACAGGGGAGCTATATACTATGGGGGAGCACAGGGGGCTATATACTATGGGGGAGCACAGGGAGCTATATACTATTGGGGAGCACAGTGGAGCTATATACTATTGGGGAGCACAGGGGGCTATATACTATGGGTGAGCACAGGGGAGCTATATACTATGGGGGAGCACAGGGGGCTATATACTATGGGGGAGCACAGGGGGCTATATACTATTGGGGAGCTATATACTATTAAGGAGCACAGGGAGCTATATACTATTGGGGAGCACAGGGGTCTATATACTATGGGGAAGAGCACAAGGGGGCTATATACTATTGGGGAGAGCACAGGGGGGCTATATACTATTGGGGGGAGAGCACAGGGGGGCTATATACTATTGGGGGGAGAGCACAGGGGGGCTATATACTATTGGGGGGAGAGCACAGGGGGGCTATATACTATTGGAGAGCACAGGGGGGCTATATACTATTGGGAGAGAGCACAGGGGGGCTATATACTATTGTGGGAGAGCACAGGGGGGCTATATACTACTGGGGAGAGTGCACAGGGGGGCTATATACTAATGGGGGAGCGCACAGGAGGGCTGTATATAACTAGAGGAGCACATGAGGGTCTATATACTACAGGGACACCTTAAAACTATGGAGGCACAGAGGGGTGTAACTATGTAGGGGTACAGAGGGGTGTAACTACTGTATAGGGGTACAAGGGACCTAACTACTGTATGTGTTGGAGCCTAAAATGTTTCTCTGACAGATTCTGGAGAGAAGATTCACAGCCAGGAGAAGATTTCAAGGTGGCCTAGGCTGGATGGAAAGAAAAAGAGAAGGTGACAGACTACTGCATTACCCACATGTATGTACAGGCGGGAAGAAAGTCTAGGTTTAGAACAACCTGGCTGCCTTTTTGCAAAAACAGCGTCACACCTGTCCACAAGCTGCAGGTGGAGTCCTATTCATTTCAATGGAGCCGGCTGCAATAGCAGATACAGCCTTATACACAGGAGTGGTGCTGTTTCTGGGAGAAGGCTGTGTTCACACAATGCGTATATCTGTTGCCTTTTTAACATGCATTTTGATTGGTAAACTTATTGAGAGACTTGGAAGTTCACCAACCACATCAGATCATAAACGCACAGTGTGACCCCAAGTCTGCCAAGTCTAATCATGTAGCTGCGGGGAGTTACACACTGAGAGGGACATTTATGAAGGGTCCACCTGAGATGTACACCAGGGACAAGGTGCAGATTTGCCCCCTTTCCCTGGCATACGCCTGCTGTATCCCCCGCTTGCCCGATGAGCAGGCAGGGGGAAGTGTGGATTCGGATAACATCACAGAACCCAAAATTTTTGACACATCGGCTCAACACAACTCCTCAGCAATTCGTCTGGAATATGTGACATTTCAGCTTACTTATATAATGTATATAAGAATACACAGTGTGAACTGTGGCATGTATTGTAGACATCGCATATTTTGGTGTGTGATAGTTTAGAAGTGTTTTTTTTTCTAATATATGTTTAATAACATTTGCTGCTCTATTTGAACTCTTTAAAGTGTAAAGGGATACTCCAGCGAAAAACTTTTCTTTCAAATCAACTGGACAGTTCCTGACATGGACAGAGGTGGCAGCAGACATCACTGAGTCAGACTGGAAAGAATACACCACTTCCTGCAGGACATAAAGCAGATGATAAGTACTGGAAGACTGGAGATTTTCTCAACCCATTGAGGACCAGGCCCAAAATGACCCAGTGGACCGCGCAAATTTTGATCTTTGCGCTTTCGTTTTTCCCTCCTCTCCTTCTAAGAGCTCCAGCACTTTCAGTTTTCTATCTACAAGCCATGTAAGTGCTTGTTTTTTACAGGAATAGTTGTACTTTGTAATGGCGTCATTCATTTTACCATAACATGTATGACGGAACCCCAAATATATTATTTATGAAGATATAAATAGGTGAAATCGTAAAAAAGAATGCAATATGGTAACGTTTGGGGGGTTCCTGTGTCTACGTAATGCACTATATGGTAAAAGCGAAATAACACCATTATTCTATAGGTCAGTCTGAACACAACCATATGCAGGTTACACAGATTCTCTAATGTTATCTATATATTTTTTTATGAAATCCTTTTTTTTGGCAATTAATTATAAATAAAAATAGCCCTATTGTGACGCTTATAACAGTTTTATTTTTTCACCTACAGGGCTGTATGGGGTGTCATTTTTTCCGCCATGATCTCTAGTTTTTATTAATACCATATTTGTGAAGATTGGACGTTTTGATCACTTTTTATTAAATTTTTTTTATATATAATGTAACATTAAATCGGTAATCAGCGCACTTTTTTCCCTCTTTTCGTGTACGCCGTTTACCGTTCGCAATGACGCTTGTTATATTTTAATAGATTGGACAATTACGCACGCTACGGTATATTATATGTTTATTTGTTTTTATATGTTTTATTTATATAATGGGAAAGGGGGGTGATTTAGACTTTTATTGGGGGAGGGGTTTTGGGGTAGTGTGTTAGTGAATTTACCTTTTTTTTTTTTTACACATTTGAAGTCCCTTTGGGGAACTTGTACATACACTAGTTTGATTGCAGACACTGATCATTCCTATGCCATAGGCATAGCATTGATTAGTGTTATCGGCGATCTGCTCATTGAGCCTGCCTGTGCAGGCTCAGTGCAGCAGATCGCCGATCGGACCACGCGGAGGAAGGTGAGAGACCTCCGGCGGTCCGTTTTAACAAACGGGACCCCCGCAGTCACACTGCGGGGGTCCCAATCGGTAAGTGACAGGGGACTCCCTCTGTCACTCACACTCAATGGCGGATTATAATGTAGGCGGTTTGGGCGGCCGCCCGGGGCCCGAGGCTCCGGGGGGCCCATGCCTTGCCGCCCACATTATAATGCCGCCCGGGAGGCCCGGCCTGCCACTGCACTCTTGTGACCGCAAGCATTGTTTCGCTTGCGGTCACAAGAGTCTCCGGCTGCCTCCGTCTGATGCGCGGCTGCGGGGGGTGTCCGGTCCTCTCCCCGGCAGCGTGCGCATCACACAGCTCCTAGTGCCGCCTGGGGCCCTGACTTCCGGTACTGGGAGCGCACGTACCGGAAGTCAGGGCCCAGGCGGCACTAGGAGCTGTGTGATGCGCGCGCTGACGGGGAGAGGACCGGACACCCCCCGCAGCCGCGCATCAGACGGAGAGAGGATCGACGGGGGAACGCAGGGTAGGTGAGTTGTATTTTGTTATTTTTGTGTTATTTACTCACTGGGGGGCATCTATAAGGGGGGGCGGACCAGCTATAAGGGGCGAAAGGAGGACCAGCTATAAGGGGGGGAAAGAGGGGGACCATCTATAAGGGAGGGGGGAGAGGGGGACCATCTATAAGGGAGGGGGGCCATCTATAAGGGAGGGGGGAGAGGGGGACTATCTATAAGGGAGGGGGGAGAGGGGGGCCATCTATAAGGGAGGGGGGAGAGGGGGACCATCTGTAAGGGAGGGGGGAGAGGGGGACCATCTATAAGGGAGGGGGGAGAGGGGGACCATCTATAAGGGGGGGAAAGAGGGGGACCATCTATAAGGGAGGGGGAGAGGGGGACCATCTATAAGGGAGGGGGGAGAGGGGGACCATCTATAAGGGGAAAAGGAGGACCAGCTATAAGGGGGGGAAAGAGGGGGACCATCTATAAAGGGAGGGGGGAGAGGGAGACCATCTATAAGGGGGGAAAGGAGGACCAGCTATAAGGGGGGGAAAGAGGGGGACCATCTATAAAGGGAGGGGGTAGAGGGGGCCCATCTATAAAGGGAGGAGGGAGAGGGGGACCATCTATAAGGGGGAAAAGGAGGACCAGCTATAAGGGGGGAGAGGGAAGAGGGGGGCCAGCTATAAGGGGGGAAAGGAGGACCAGCTATAAGGGGGAAAGAGGGGGACCAGCTATAAGGGGGAAAGAGGGGGACCAGCTATAAGGGGGGAAAGAGGGGGACCAGCTATAGAGGGGGAAAGAGGGGGACCAGCTATAAAGAGGGAAAGAGGGGGACCATCTATAAGGGGGGAAGAGGGGGACCATCTATAAGGGGGGAAAGAGGGGGACCATCTATAAGGGGGGAAAGAGGGGGACCATCTATAGAGGGGGAAAGAGGGAGACCATCTATAAAGGGGGACTATCTCCTATAGGATTAGCACCCTCCTCTCCTGACATCCTCTGTGCTGCTCGGACCTCTCCTATAAGATCAGCACCCTCTTCTCCTGACATCCTCTGTGCTGCTTGGACCTCTCCTATAAGATCAGCACCCTCCTCTCCTGACATCCTCTGTGCTGCTGTGACCTTGGGGGGGGCAACATCAGGGGACCAGGTGAGGTGGCGATATGTTTATTGGGGGCAGTGGAGGTGGGGTGGGCAATGCTTACTGGGGGTAGCAGCAAGGGACCAAACATTATGTTTATTGGGGCCAGCAGGGAGGGGAGGCAGGCAGGCAGTGTTTATTGGGGACAGTGGGGGGGGGGGACGCAGTAGCAGATTATAATGTGGGCGAATTGACTGGGGGGGGGGGCCCAGGTTGGGTGGACAGCCCGGGGCCCAGGGTACATTTAATCCGCCACTGCTCACACTTAACCGCCGCGGTGCGATTGCTGTAGCGTGTCATTACCGGTGAGGTCCCGGCTGCTGATTGCAGCTGGCCCCCACCTGCTATGAAGCGCGCTCCGCTCCGGAGCACACTTCATAGCCGGAGAAACACCCAGGACGTATAGTTACACCCTAGGTCGTCTGGGGACAGACTTCCATGGCGTAACTATACGCCCTGGGTCGTCTAAGGGTTAAATAGAAGTAAATAACAAATTTCTGGCACTAGTTGATTTGAAAGAATTTTTTTTTTTTTGCTGGAGTACCCCTTTATTACTGTGGACTATATTTTACTTTTAAACAACTAGACAACCCCTTTTGTACAGTCAATGCAGTTTCTCCAGTGATCACTGATTTCCTATGATAGTCTGGGAAATGTAGTGTTACATGCCACCCATACTGCTTGTCTGTACTCTGGAGGATTTCCAGGTAGGGATCGTCTCCTTCTCTATTCATTTCACCAGCTTTATGTATAATACTATTTGGCCGCCCTTTCAGCATACAATTACATCAGATTGTCAGCAGTCTCCTTTATGTATACAAGTCTGCCGTATATAACCGTATACCAATGGATTCTAAACTCAGTGACAGGAAATGCTGGGAATTGCAGTGTATAGAAATGTCTGTGAACCCAAAAAGTTGGGAGGTAGTAAGGAAGCGCTGACTGCAAAGTATTATGGGAAATATTGATGTTATGTGTTTAAGTCATCATCATCATAAGCTTTACAGCAATGAAGCAGCTTTATCAATCTACCAGAGAAAAAAACCTGGTCTGATTTGCCCATAGCAACCAATCACTGCTCACCTTTCATATCTTAACAAGCTCTTATAAAATTAAAGCTGAGCTGTGATAGGTTGCTATGGGCACATTAGATGGTAAAGGTTGTGCATGGCAACCAATTAAAGTTCAGCTTTTATTTTACCAGATACATTTGAGAAATAAAAGCTGAGCTGTGATTGTTTGCTATGGGCCACATCAAACCATATTATTTAGTGTTCTTAGTGTGGCCTAACCATAAGATGTTTGCTTGGTTACAAGTGAGTTTAGTGACCTCTGCAGTAAAGTGCATCGCCAGTCATTAATGGATTAATGCATCAGATGTGTTTACCTGCAGTAACCATGGCAACAGTGCACTGTGATGACAAGCGCTTATCTCATCAAGAAGGTTCCATAAAGCTCTCTCTCGTCCAGTTTGTTATATTCATAGTATGGTATTATCCTCTAAGCCCAGGGGAGGGGCAACTCTCCAGCCATGGCTCCCTCGAGGTTTCCCCCACAGGGGTTTTTTCCTCGCCTGAGTGCTGGAGGGTGACTCTTTGTGAGTCGGGGGTCTGCCATTTTCGATGTTAAGTAATTTTAAATAAAATTGGGACCCTTTGACACTTGATTACAATGTGTTGTGTCTTTATTTTGCAGTCTTTGGTTTAACTTTGTTAAAAGTTTCTTTTCAAGTGACAGGGTCACACCAGTCATAGCATATCATAGCAACATATATATATATATATATATATATATATATATATATATATATATATATATATCATATATAAACTAAACAACCCAGTGACTCTTGTGTGTGAGGGCAGCATCAGGAGCAGGGCAAAGTATTGTGCCCCCACACACATACATCCAGGTGTGGCCTAGATAACTGCTTCCCCCCCCCCAATTCACAGCCTAGGGGATATTAAGCTGATTGGTGGGGGTCCCAGTGGTCACGAGAATGTGGGGAATGTGTCCCCCTCAAATAAACAGTGGGGACAGTGCTATTCTCTATAGGTCTATAGGTTATTCCTTATCCTGTAAATAACTTTGGGAGAGGGGTATGTTCTCATTTAGTATATGGCTGTACTCAGACTAGGAATTTTTCAGAAATATGGCATATGGCATTTTTGCTTGTCAAAAAATGCTGCAACCAGATGTTAGCTGATTATGGATGTTACGCCTTCGGTACGCCCCGCTCGCCTGATGGGCAGGCTGGGGGAGCTTGGGGGCGCGATGAGGCGTGGCCTCCTCCCGTGCTCATTTTTCATGATTTATGCCTGCTCTGCTGGAAGCGTACTTGTACTTGAAAATTTCAACCCTTTTCTAGTTTTGGTGGAAAAAATACTGATCAAAAGACTGATAGAAATACTACAGTGGTTTGCAATAAATTAGAATATCAACCAAATTTTTTTTTCTTTCAGTAATTCAATTCAAAAAGTGACCTCATAAGTGAACTTTTTCAAGCTTTTATTTCTGTTAAAGTTATTGATTATAGATTACAGCCAAGAAAAACCCAAAAGTCAGTATTTCGGAAAACTAGAATATTATATAAAACCAAATAAAAAAAAAATGTTTTTAACAAAGAAATGTCGACCAAATGAAAAGTCTGTACAGTAAATGCCCTCAATACTTGGTCGGGGCACCTTTTCCATGAATGACGGCATCAATGCGGCGTGGCATGGAGGAGATCAGCTGATGGCACTGCAGAGGTGTTATTGAAGCCCAGGTTGCTTTGATAGCGATCTTCAGCTCGTCTGCAGTCTTGGGTCTGGTGTCTTTCATCTTCCTCTTGACAATACCCCATAAATTCTCTATGGGGTTAAGGTCTGGCGAGTTTGCTGGCCAATCAAGCCCAGTGATGCTGTGGTTAGTAAACCAGGTATTGGTACTTTTCGCAGTGTGGACAGGTGCCAAATCAGCACAGAGAAGCATGCAGTGCTCTAAAAGTTCCTGGTAGACGGCAGCGTTGACTTTGGTGTTGATGAAACACAGTGAACCTACACCAGCAGATGACATGGCTCCCCAAACCATCACTGATTGTGGAAACTTCACAGTAGACCTCAAGCAGCTTGGATTGTGTACAGCCTCTCTACTCTTCCTCCAGACTTTGAGATCTTGATTTCCAAATGAAATGCAAAATTTACTTTAATCTGAAATCAGCACCTTGGACCACTGATCAACAGTCCAGTTCTTCTTTTCCTTGGCCCAGATAAGAAGCTTCTGGCGTTGTTTATTGGTCTGGAGTGGCACATGGAATGCAACCCTTGTAGCCCATGTCCTGCAGACGTCTGGATGTGGTGGCTTTTGAAGTACTGACTCCAGCAGCAGTCCACTCTTTGTTAATCTCTCCCAAATTTTTGAATGGCATTTTCGTTACAATCCTGTTAAGACTGTGGTTCTCCCGGTTGCTTGTGCACCTTTATCTACCACACTTTTTCCTTCCACTCAACTTTCCATTAATATGCTCTGATACAGCACTCTTAAAACAGACAGCTTCTTTAGCAATGAACTTTTGTGGCTTACCCTCCTTGTGGAGTGTGTGAATGCCTGCCTTCTGGACATCTGTCAAGTCAGCAGTCTTCCCCATGATTGTGTTGCATACTGAACCAGACTAAGAGACCTTTAATAACAATTAGAAAGCCACTGCAGGCGTTTTGGGTTAATTATTAAAATTTTCTGAAATACTGACTTTTGGGTTTTTCTTAGCTGTAATCCATAATCATCAACTTTAACAGAAATAAACGTTTGAAAAAGTTTACTCTGTACGCAATGACTCTATAGAATATATGAGGTCACTTTTTGAATTCAAATACTGAAAAAAAAATTTTGGGGTTGATACTCTAATTCATTGCAAACCACTGTATGTGTGAACATAGCCTGACACTGACATAGCTGATAAGACTGCCCCAGTTAGAGCCTGATTAGATTCTGTAGTGAGAAGATCAGGAGCCACCAAAATGCTGCAGTTGCCATTGACTGCAGCATTTGAAGGAAATGTGTCACCAGGAAATGACTTACTGTTTAAAAGAAAGTTTTTATGTTAAACATAACATTTAGGAATTTTTGGTGACAAGTCTGCATGTTTTTTTTTCTTTTTTGTAACATGTAACATCTTAACTCCTTCATGACCGAAGATTATTGGTGCCAGGATGTCCGGGGTCAAATTGAAGCAATGTTCCTCCCTGCCTTCTAAGAGCCATAGCGCTTTTATTTTTCCACCTACAGGGATGCTTGGGGTGTCATGATCTCTAGGTTTTATTGGTATCATGTTGGTGTAAGAGAAAAAAATTCATTGTTTTTTATATTTTTTTTCTTGCTTTCCATTTACACTGGTCACAGTGTGGCAACAATATAGTTATATTTTAATAGATTGGCCAATTTTGCACGCTACGATATGTAATATGTTCATTTTTTTATATTCTTATTTTTATAATGGGAAAATGGGGGGAATATAGATGTTTATTGTGGCATTTTTATTAGGGTTTTTTTAATATGTTTTAAAACTTCTTTTATTTAATTTTATTTTTTTACACATTTTATATTGCATGGATAAGCCCCTAAGGGGACTTAAATATGTAATGTTCTGATAGCATATATAGCTTTCCTCAGTATTATCAACTATCTGTGCATAGAGTCTGCCTGAGAGCAGACTCTATGCATAGATCGAACATCCAACAGAACGGAGGTATATGTCTTATACCCGCCTGTTGGTAAAAGCCATGATGCGGTGGTCCCAATCAGTCAGTGACTGGTGCTGGTCCTATCACTGACTAACTTAGATGCTGCGATCGCTATGCATTGCGCTAAGAGGAATAATGACAGGCAGCCTGTCATAAGCTCCAGTGCATAGAGTTGAGGATGGTGCTGGAGCAAGGAGCCTAAAATTTTTATCTGGCAGATCCTGTGGAGATGAGTCATGGCCATAGAAGTTTTCATGATGGCCAGGCCAGATGAAGAAGAAAATAAAAAGTGAAGAACTTTGATTGGCAAAAATGTCACCAACAGATAAGACATTGTAGAGTGCAATAATCACTTATAAGGTCTGCAGAACCGTGTACATATGGATCTACTACTATATTGTCACTGCTGATGGATAATTTTTGCCTTTATATAGTGGATTTTATGCAGTAGCAGTAAAGTAGTATAATGCAGTAGCAATGGGGGGTATGCAGGTTTGGAGCAGCGTGGTGTCGTGTGGCCAAGGAGGGCCCAAGTTGACCTCTTGCACCAGGGCCCATGAGATGTTAGCTACTCCCCATGATACACAGCTTAAAGAAGATTAATTTGGGAATGTATCATCTGCACAATTTTTTGCGCATGTATCTATTATTACACACTAAGCACAGGGTCGTATTTACCACCAGGCATCTGTGGTCCGGTGCCTAGGGCAACACCTTGCAGAGGGGCAGAGGGAAGGAAAAAACTTTTTTTTGTTTTTATTTTTCTAGTCTCCCACCTCCCGTTCAGACTTGCCAGTAAATCTGGTGTGTTTTCTAAAGGGGGGGGGGGGGCATGGTGTAATTGGTCTGGTATGGCAGTGTTATCCAATCACAGTATGGCGGTATTGCTCAAGTTGGTGTGGCAGTGTTAAAGCGACTCTGTACCCATAATCAGTCCCCCCAAACTGCTTGTACCTTCGGATACTTTTAAACTTGCAGCCCTGTGCCCAAAGGAAGTATCTCTGCCCTAACTTTGCACCACCCCTCCTTCCCTCCTCCCCACCCTCTTCATCATTAGGAATGCCACTGGAACATTTCCTCCTGTCTGAACATTGCACAAGTGCCTTAACGATCCAGCCCATGTGCCATGCTAACGCAGGTGGGGAATAGGAGACAATCTGCCTGAAGCATTCCTAATGATGAGGAGGGTGGGGAGGAGGGACAGAGAGGGTGTGCCTGCCTAATTTATATACAATCTAGGCCCCGCCCATTGGGCACGGAGCTGCCAGGACAATAACTGCATCACCTGCCGAACGCAGGTCAGATGTTGGATTAAAAGCAGCTATCCGAAGGTACAATCGGTTTGGGGGGGTCAGATTGTGGGTACAGAGTCGCTTTAAATGTGATGCCTGGAGCTATTACCTACCAATCTACCAATCCTGATGCTAATAGGTGAGTGAAGATGGGGCGTCTTCAGGTATAGCGCCTAGGGCAACAGCAGCTGGTAATACGGCCCTGACTGTGCATATTCTTGCTTTCCTTTCGCTGAACTTACTCTTAACCCCGTAGTAACCAAGTGTATTTTCATTTTTGCACTTTTGTTTTTAAAAAGCCATACCAATTATATTTTGCAATGACAGATTAAATTTTTCTATAAAATATGCTGCAAAACAAAAACAAAAAAAAGATCTGCGCTGTGAAAGCAGCTCACTCTGTGGTAAAACTGACATGTTATCTATGTTCCCTAAGTCAGTACAATTACAACAATAAGCAATTTATACAACTTTTATTTATTTTTATTGCTTTTAAAAAATGTAAAATGTAAAAAAAAGTGTTTAAAATTGCTGTATCCTGATTCTTAGAACACTTTTATTTCTTTGGTTATTTGAGGTGTCATTTTCTGCACTATTATCTGTACTTTTTATTAGTACCTTGCTTGTGTATATGCAACTTTTTGATCACCTTTTATATACAGTGGTACCTCGGTTCTCAAACTGCTTGGAACTGAAACTGTATTTTCAAGGAAAATTTGCTTTGGCTCTCAAACTCTTGCTCGGTTCTCAAACACTTTTTGGGCCCCCACTCTTGAAGTACTCGGTATCTAAACGTATCTGTGAGCGTGGATGGGGAATTGTACCTGGTGAGTTTGCACTGGTGAGGCTTCACATACAAAACAGTACTGTATAAGGCTGCTGTAGTGCATATACAGTACAGTAGTAGTACAGTCAGTGCACTATCATCTCCCATACTGTACTGTATAAGATAAGACTGCTGGAGTACATATACAGTACAGTAGTAGTACAGTCAGTGCACCACCATCTCCCATCTGTTACAGTGCTGGAATGGGGGGGGGGGGACTCTATACAGAAAAAGATGAGTGAGGAGTTTGTGACTACTTTACTATAATTTCTGGTTTTGTTTAATGTTTCTTGTGTATAATGTACTGCACAATATAGTGCTGTTCTGTACAGTACTGTAGTGATTATACTGGGCACTTATCAGTGTAATAAATGAGTATTGTAGGTAATTATTGGTTGGTGCTGGAACCAATTAAACACGTTTACATTATTTCCTATGGGAAGACACTGCTTGGTTCTCAAACTGCATCCGGAAACAATTAAGTTTGAGAACCGAGGTACCACTGTAATATGTACTGCATTGATCAATGTACTATATTGATCGATGTTAACTTCCCTCAAAATAATTGGCTTCCAGTGATCGCATCACACCAAGCCGCTGCCCCACCTGGCCACCAGGGATGGCATTTAAACGCCATTTAAATGGTTAATTAGCCAGCTTAGAGGATCGCTCCTTCTCGGCTAAGAGCTATGGTCCCTGGACGCTAATAGCAGCTGGAAGTGCGATGTACTGTACAGCCCTCTCTGTACCCCCTTAGGGACGCCATGACGTACTAGATATGTCATGGGTCCTTAAGAGGTTAAGCATAGATGCAATGATAATTCTTTTAATTTTTGCCTAAAATAGCTTGGCTAAAAAAGCTTGCTAGGGTAGCAGTGGAGTACTGCTGCACAAAAATGTAAAAATAGCACATGATAAATCACCCAAAAAAGTAGTTAATCTGAAACCACATGCCCTCCTGGCACAAAATGAGTAATGGCAAACATGGAAATCTGTCAAATTTGTCTTGATAGATGTTGCGCAAAAAAAGAAAAAATACACTGTGCGCAAAAACTCATTATTAGCCAAAAAAAAAAAAAAACTATTGATACAAATGCCCCTAAGATGTTTGCTTTGAGGTATTATTCTTATCACTCTAATGGCTTTTACTTTTCCATACGTCTCCAAGTTCTTAGGAATTGTAGGGAGGTCTGTATCATTGTTAGGAAATGTATTGTTGTAAAATAGTCTCTCTTGATTATTGAAAAGGAGACATCACTGAATATCACATTATTCTGGTCATGTGGGAGCGAAATGTTCTTATACTGAGCTAAATGTGCAGGGAATGGATGTTTTGTTATCTTCATGGCCAGTGGTCAGTAATAAAATGTCGACTTTGTCCAATGTCATCATTTGTATCGGTACTTGGAGGATGACGCAGCAGAAATGTACATGGGTGGGCTGTAGGAAGGTCACTATATAAAGGACACTCACTGTCCAGGATCCACAACAGATTGCAAGAGATTCATCTCTAACAAACTCCAACCCAACAGCAACGATGGTGCAGTGGACTGCTGAGGAGAAAGCCGCCATTACCTCCACATGGGCCCAGGTTAATATTGAAGAGGATGGTCATGATGCCCTGGCAAGGTAATGCCATGCAGATATCTGATTTGTACTGTGCTACATTTTATTACGTTCTACATAAATCTACATATGGGCTTAGCTTGCTTGTAATATTTTTAGGATAAGGTATAATACGAAACAAGACAGAATTAATTTGGATAACTTTGGCAATAAATACTATTTTACCTAATGTATACATTCTCATTAGGCTGCTGGTCGTGTACCCCTGGACCCAGAGATACTTCAGCTCCTTTGGAAACCTCTCCAATGTCACCGCCATCTCTGGCAATGCCAAGGTGAAGGCTCATGGCAAGAAGGTTCTTACAGCTATTGGAGGTGCTGTCCAACACCTGGATGATGTGAAAGGTCACCTTGCTGACCTCAGCAGGTCCCATGCCCAGGAACTCAATGTGGACCCTGAGAACTTCAAGGTAAAGCAGAACCATTGGATTATTATACATTGGATTTCAGTGCAGAAAATTATTACCAAGAAAAAAAAACGTAACTACATTTACATTTCATAAACTATTCACACAGTCAGTTAAACAGTCGTTATATATACTGGATCTACATATTAGTTTACCCAATGTAAAAGCTTACATTTCTCACAAATAGCTAGGATTAATATAGCAATGAATATCTATACCTTGATATCCAGAATACATAGTTTCCATGTTCAATTCCAATATTCCCAATATTGGCCAGCCTTTCACTAATTATTGTATTCTTCTTCCACAGCGTCTGGGAGAAGTTCTGGTCACCGTCTTGGCCTCCAAGTTGGGATCTGCATTCACCCCTCAGGTCCAGGCTGCCTGGGAGAAGTTCATCAACGTCCTGGTGGCTGCTCTGAGCCATGGCTATTTCTAAATGAATCAATCATGACAATGTTTTGTACTAATAATTTTGACTTTAAATGGAAAATAAAACATATTTTTAACTAAATACATGGTTGTGGTTCTGAGCTTATTATGCGTTTATTAGTATTTGGCATGCACTGTCCCTATTATTATACATTTATATAGGAGGTATAGAAGAGAGCATGACCGCAGGATGAAACGATGAGACGGTTTGTTTGTAGTCTATAGTCATAGAGGCACATAGGTACGCATAAAAGCTATAGATTCAAAATGGCAGAATCCCTTTTTAATCTAGAGTTGCTTTGTTTTTAATATTAGGTATAAAAAAGTTCTGCAAAAGTAACATGCTTCCCATTCTAGTAAGTGATTTCACATTGCTAAAAGTAATCATGAATACACAAATAACTGAAAAATTACAGTATAGAATAGTATATAAATTCACTTTTCATGGGAACCACACGATATGACGTAGAATCACATAAATATACAACCAAAACAAGTGCAAATTCAACAAAATACATTTAAAACTGTACAGAAAAAAAAAGGCACTACAGTGGTACCTTGGTTTAAGAGCGTTTTGGTTTAAGAGCTCACAGTTTTTCAAAATTGTGACTTGGTTTAAGAGCATTGCTTTGGTTTAAGAGCTTCCTGTACTGGGTGGGAGCGCGATTGGAGGAGGGGCATGGTCTGCATAGCGGGGTCTACAGCACTGTACTATGACCCAGGAAGTCTCCCCCACCTTCCAAATCATAGAAGATCCACTTCAGGCTGGGGCTTGCATCAGGGGACAGGACTGTGGAGGTAATCTCTTCATAGCTGTAACCCCTCTCTTCCCGGACAGAGTGCTGCTATACTGTGCCCACATCTGCCCTGCTCATTCCTTCATGCTCCCTGCAGTCTCTGTCAGCCCTTCTGTTTCCCATCCTCTCCATTACTGTACAGTAACTTATAATATCACATATTCTGCTGTTTCTGAATGTTTGTTTCATTAGTTTTACATGTTATTTAGAATAATAAATCATTAATTTTGGGGTGTGGAACCAATTGTCTGCATTTCTATGATTTGTTATGGGGAAAATTTGCTTTGGTTTAAGAGTAGATTTGGATTACAAGCGCCGTCCCGGAATGAATTATGCTCGTAATCCAAGGAACCTCTGTAATACTATACTGGTCCTGCCCAAATTTGGATCAGCCCTTCACTCACTGGGCAAATCCTATGCACTAAATAACACTTTCATATATAACTGGGTTCACACTACGTATATTTCAGTCAGTATTGTGGTCCTGATATTGCAACCAAAACCAGGAGTGGATTAAAAACACAGAAAGGATCTGTTCACACAATGTTGAAACTGAGTGGATGGCCGCCATATAACAGTAAATAACTGCCATTATTTCCATATAACAGCCGTTGTTTTAAAATAACAGCAAATATTTGCCATTATATGGCGGCCATCCACTCAATTTCAACATTGTGTGGACAGATCCTTTCTGTGTTTTCAATCCACTCCTGGTTTTGGTTGCAATATGAGGACCACAATACTGACTGAAATATACGTAGTGTGAACGCAGCCTTAAACAGTGATAACCTGAATGATATGTAAAGGTTAGGGAATCCAGCAATCAGAGGTTGGACCCAAAAGTTTTTCTAGAACGCCCCCCTATACCCATCTAGCCTAGTTGTGGTGGCCAGAAGTGGCTAGCTGGGTAGGCTGTTTTATACTGATCCCAGAATTACAATAGACTTTGATAAGAGGTACAGGAACTTCTAAGTTGTGGAAACATTGTAGTTTGTGGTGCTTAGATGTTTCTGCAACTCCAGTTAACTTCTATGGGAGTTAGGCTAGGATTATACCTATGCAACAAATTTCTGTGGTATATGTCAGCTGCCCAGGACAATAAGATGCTGGAATATACCACAGCAGGACTCTGTGGGCTTAAAATACACATAGCACATTTGTAAGCCTTTGTTTTGTGTGGAATTCAAAAGTCAACCTGGCGTAAATTGTTATAAATGCAACACACACAGAGGTCATGCCCCTTCATTGTGCGACAGTACCCACTGCCCCGACTCTCCCTGCCTGCTTCTCTGGCGAGAGTGGCAAGGATGGCAAGCATTTGCATTTTTCTACAACACGAGTAGTTGCACAAAAACTATGAGAATATTTGCTGTCTGCACTGCCTGCACAGCTTCCTAAATCCACCTCTATGTGGGACATCAGCCTTATACTATTTCAGATGTTTAGGTAGCAATGCTGAACATGTAAGCAATACACATTGCTAGCAAATCATGTTAGATTATCCATATCTGCCACTTCACACACTGACCTAACCTAATGCTGCTGTTTCAGGAGATTTCTTTGCATCATAATTGGCTATTTCTTGTCAATGACAGTAAGGCCTCATTCACACGTTCAGTGATTTTTCAGGTCTGCCATTTTTACTTAGTGAAAAATTGTCCATAATTGCATCCACAGACTGTAGTGCAATCCGTAACTGCATCTGCAAAAATGTTCAACTGGTAAAAAGAAATTTTCTTTCAAATCAACTGGTATCAAAAAGTTATATACATTTCTAATTTACTTCTATTAAAAATCCCAAGTCTTCCTATACTTATTAGCTCCTGTATGTCATGCAGAACTCTTGTCTCGGGTTTTCTATAAATCCTCACAGAAAACCTCTCCTGCTTTGGACAGTTCCTGTCTCGGCCAGAGATGTCAGCAGAGAGCACTGTGTCAGATTGACAATAAAACAACATTTCCTGCATGACATCCAGCAGCTAATAAGTATGGGATGACTTGGGATTTTTTAATAGAAGTAAATTACAAATCTATATTACTTTCTGGCACCAGTTGATTTTAAAGAAAAAGATTTTCGCTGGACAACCCCTTTAAACTAGTTTGCTTAGATTTCATCTATGTTTTTCACGGAAAAACCAATGAACAATAAGTTGATCGATGATTGCGGATACAACTGTGTTCGATGTCTGAATAAGGCCAAAGTTCCTAAAGATGTCCTCAAAATGTGCTTCTCATCTTTGTAAATGTTTCTGTAAGCCTGCTCATTATTTTTCTTTCCATGTTTTCTCTAAATCAGTGAAGCTACAATTTCCATCATGCCAGGACAGCTAAAGCTTTGACTGTCCAGGTTCTACAAAACCTGGAGGAGCACAGATTCCCCATTCCTGCTCTATATACACTAAAGAAATTAAGTGTACAGCTTCCACAGCATTCATCTTCTCAATGGTGACGCTATGCATTTGTTATTATTACTGAAAACACCTCTGTGGATATTAATGAAATATTATTATAGGTTGCTAAAAGTAACTGACCAACACCAGAAAGAGAATTGGGATAGAACAACACAGAAGACACCACTGCAGAAAAATATGACTAGTCAGTACTTGTGTCAGTAAAAGGAGATCAGATAAAAATGAGGGCAAGGAAGAGCTCAAAAGCATGCCTTAGTCATCAGGACATGCCCATAGTGTCAGCAAAATAATAGAGATGAAAAAACGGGTACGCCGTGACAAAATAATAACGTCTTCTAATGACTAAAAGTGTGCAGGTACTTCCAGTATCCAAATATACCCAAATATTCTTAACCATGCTGTACATTGCCCCTACTGCAACCTATTCTGCTCAAGATCTTTCACCCTTATTGGCATTAGCAACTAATTCTGCTGCAATGCTTTGTCTTTACAAAGATTAAATAAAAATTCTATAATGCAGCAGATGTGCTTCCATGCTGAGCATGTCTGAAGGAATGCAAGTGGTCAGACCCTCCAGGCAAAAGAAAAAAGAAAGTGCCCAGGTGCCCACTGCCATGGCTGCAACACACATAAAACCAGCAATGCTCGGCTAATGTTCGGAAACCAAGGTATAACTGTATGTTCATCTAGCAGAGGCCCTGGATGCAAGGCCACCCTGCTAGGCCCTTCTCCAACACTGAGCTGGCAGGTTCGGCTTAAAGGGGCTATCCAGCAGAAAATAAATATTTAGCTGGATTAGACTAGTGGTAAATAGGATATAAAACCAGTAAAATAAGTTACATTTTGTATATAGAAAATGTAAAAGTTCAAAGAAGCAGACAAGGAGGAATCATATAGAAAAGATGGCCGTAGGGAATTGCATACAGGACTTTTTTTTTAACTAAAATTATTAAATTTTTCAGTTACATTTTTAGACTAGAGCATTGTTGTAAGGTTTCAGAGAATGTAATGTTCTCATATCAGAGAAGACCATTTTTTCTAGAGGAGAATTTTTGGCCATGTTTCTGAGGTCTAAGGCCGAACATGGACATACTCTCAAATCTAAATTATTTAGGTAAAATTCATTGTTATTTCATGTGTATGGCCCCACAAATATCAGATTGTCAGCAGATCTCACTAAATTTTCTCTGGGTCTGTTGATAAATTCCTATGTATATGGTCACTTTAAAACTTAGCTCAGATGTTGACTTTAGTGAAGAAAACTTCAGCATAGAGAAACAGGTATAAAAACCATTATCACCCAAGAGGCACTAAAACATGAAAATGTTGAATTCTAGTCTAGTAATTGAAAAAAGAAATACAGGTTTTGTGGATAACTGGGGAAATATTACGACCACAATAAAATAGAGCAATTTTTGCCATTTAAAAAATGTTATTTTATATTTGTTATTTGCGTCATTTGCTGCAAAATTGCGACGAAAAAAAAGCATGATTAACACATTTTCATTTTGGTAATGAGCATTGAAATGTGAAGACTTCTGCAAAGGTAAAAGATTATTCCTTACATGTGATTTGAAATAAAAAAAATGGTGAACTGTAAAATTAAACTGCTATAAGATCAGTAAGATCTAAGTGCCAGTACATTAGTGTCAGCTACATTTAGAGCCATTACTACACAACAATGATGCTTCCTCAGCAAAAAGATTTAATAATGCTGATTATTTGTTGACAATTTGAAAGATTGTGGTGAGTAAAGAGGACTTAAAGGGATTGTAATATCGGGTACATACTGTATTTTTTTTTACTTTAAATCGATTGGCGCGCCCCAGTGTGGTGATATCCCCTCCCCTCTGTGACCCGGCTCCATTCATTCTAATGGAGCCACATCACAGAAGGGAGGGGGTTTTGGCACACTGGGGGCTGGTGCTCGGGAAAAGACCAGCGCCAAGCGTGGGAACCGGGCAGCAATTAAAAAAAAACACCACGCCACCAGCATCCCCACACCAGTGCCGATCGATTAAGGCCATCTCTAATTGCTGGAATGTGGCGGAAGAAGCGCACAGCTGAGCGCTTCTTTCCCTGTCTTGGTGCAGAAGATAGGTTCCATACACTTATTACAGAATCCATCTCCTGCAGCAAGACAGGGAGAGCAGTAAGCTGGGGAGAGACGTGCAAAAGGGATGGCAGGTATGCAAAAGGGATGGCAGGTGTGAAAATGTCTTGCACAGTCTTAGACCATGTTCACATGGCGTGAGACACCGGCTGTTTCCTGACCCGGCCAGGTCACTGAACGGCTGGTGTCAGAAAAGATCATCCTGGCCGGTACTGCAGTATGATGATCTTCCCTGCTGCTAAATTTGGATGCGGGCGTATCAGTGTGCGCCCACATCCGAATTCACCGCTGCACACAATGGAGCGTGCAGCCGCATGCTCTATTGTGTGCAATGACAGGTAAACTGACATATCAGTTTTTTGCGGCGCCGCTAGGCATCCCGGACGGAGTGTATACTATGTGTATACACTCTGACCAGGATTCCCTTAGCCTGCAGAACAATGTAGGTAAAGGATTAATCACGTTCGTGTTGCAAATCGGCAACAATGGCCGTGATTAATAATTTGCTTACGTTGTGTGAACATAGCCTTAAAGGGAAATTATCAGCAGGTTACTGCCGCCAGTGTAGCATAGAGATTTAACTACAAACTGTACAGAAATAGCACAGAGGATAAAGGTAAGAAACCTACCTCCATCCTCAGCGCCCTGTACACTATAGGAACATATCAGCAGGTTAGATTCTTCTAACCTGCAGATAGATTCCCTTTAACAAGAATGTTCAAAAACTTCAAAACCTGTCTGCTCAGAGAGATCAAAGGACTCCAGTAAATACAGGGTTAACTGGTAGGTTTAACCCCTTAGCGACCCATGACGTATCTGATACGTCATGGTGCCGCGGAGGGTGTTCAGAGCGGGGTCCCAGCGGGACCCCCCTCTGAACGGCGCTGATGCCGGCTGACATGTGCAGCCGGGCAGTGCCTCTATTAGCCGCCGCAGGTCCCGTTGCCGCGCTGGCTAATTGAGCCTCTTAGTGCAGCTGTCAAACCTGACAGCTGCACTTAGATGCTGTGCTCTCCCTGTCCCTGGTGTCTAGTGGGACGGATCTCCCCCCCGCGATGCGATCGCGGGGGGAGATCCGTTCTTCTGCCCATACCGGGCCTCAGCGTCGGAATGACGCTGATCCCAACTCGGCAATAGATTGCTATGGCCTGCAGCAGGCCATAGCAATCTATGACCGATCTGATGGATCTTTGCTGTGTATATACACAGCTTTGATCTCCATGAGAGATCAGTGCTGTCTATATACAAGTCCCCCAGGGGGACTTCTAGTTAAAGTAAAAATAAAAGTAAAAATGTTTTTTTATTAATAAAAAATCCCCTCCCCCATTAAAAGTCCAAATCACCCCCCTTTTCCCATTTTATAAATATAATTAAATAAATAAATAAACAAATAAATAAACATATTTAGTATCGCCGTGTGCGTAATCGCCCGAACTATTAATTAATCACATTCCTGATCTTGCACGGTAAACGGTGTAAGCGCCAAAAAAATTCCAAAGTGCAAAATTGCGCATTTTTGGTCGCATCAAATCCAGAAAAAATGTAATAAAAAGTGATTAAAAAGTCGTATATGCGCAATCAAGGTACCGATAGAAAGTAAACATTATGGCGCAAAAAATGACACCTCAAACAGCCCCATAGACCAAAGGATAAAAGCGTTATAAGCATGGGAATTGAGCGATTTTAAGGAACGTATATTTGTTAACAATGGTTGGAATTTTTTAAAAGCCATCAGATACAAGAAAAGTTATACATGTTATATATCGCTGTAATCGTAACGACTTGAGGAACATGAATAACCATTCAGTTTTACCATAGGGCAAACGGCGTAAATGCAAAACTCCCCGAAATCAGAACAAATTCCTTTTTTTTTTCAATTTGACAGCGCAAATGATTTCCAGTTTCGCAGCATATTTTATGGAAAAATAATGCCTGTCATTGCAAAGTACAATTGGTGTCGCAAACAATAAGGGCTCATGTGGGTCTCTAGGTGAAAAAATGCAAGCGCTATGGCCTTTTAAACATAAAGTGGAAAAAGCAAAAGTGCAAAAACGAAAATTGGCTTTGACCTTAAGGGGTTAAACTCTTACGATTGGTAATCAAAACAAATACTAGATGAGAGCAGATGAGTGGACTTGAATAGTCATCCATGTGACACAAGGACAACTCATCTGAGTAGTCCACTGAGGGAGAAATGGCTGGATGGTCACAGCTGGCAGAATTTGCTGCTGGGGCCTCTCTGAGCAGAATACCTGGAAAACAACTCTGGGAGCAGGACCCAGTTGATGGCTGCAGTGCCTGCATTGTAAAATGGGTTATTTCTGATAAGACAAGCAATTCTTCACATAGCATATTTCCTGGAAACACTGCATACAGCATGACATCATGTACAAGTTTATTGTAGTGTTCCCAGGGCACACTGTGAAGAAGACTTGGTTTATTCAGGTGTATTCAGCATGACACTGGTACATTTTGTCTTGCAGCCAAAGGCTATGTTCACACAACATATTTTTTTATTAATAGAACTGCTACTTTTTCTTAGTGAAATGTGTTGCATTGAAGTCAATGCAGACAACGGAAGTTGTTCAAACAATGTACTGAACAACTTCTGTTGTTTGATACGGCTGTTGAAATAATTGAAATGTCAATAATTTCTGGTCGTTGCACATTGCTGTCAATGATATTTTCAATAGCACGGACATTGTTTGACGCTCAATACAATACAATACAATTCAATGCTTTTGAGTGCCAAACAACAGCAGTTGTCCGTACATTGGGTGAAGTTAGCCTTAGGGTACATTCACACACAGTATTTCTGTCAGTCTTTTTTCAACCAAAACCAGCAAAAAAAGCAAATTTTTCCATTATAATTTTGCCCTGTCAGTTACAACCCTGATTTTGGATGAAAAAATACTGACCAAAAGACTGACAGAAATACTGGGGGAGATTTATCAAACATGGTGTAAAGTGAAACTGGCTCAGTTGCCCCTAGCAACCAATCAGATTCCACCTTTCATTTTCCAAGGGGCCTGTGAGGAATGAAAAGTGGAATCTAATTGGTTGCTAGGGGCAACTGAGCCAGTTTCACTTTACACCATGTTTGATAAATCTCCCCCTATATGTGTGAACATAGCTTTAGGTTGACTTTTATGTGCTAATATATTACAGTGGAACAATTACTAAATTCTAGATGTTTTGTATGCTGACTGTAAATGTCTATTTACCGATTGCAGATACCATGTAAGATTATATCATGTGTAAGATTCCCCCAAATAATTCTCCTGAACAGGCCATATTTTACCCCAATAAAAAGTACAATGCTGGACTATAAATTGATCACTGATAAGGAGTAACACTGTGTGTTAAGCAGTTTTGAATAGCTTAGTATGTGCTTTTTACAATCAGACCAATTGCTAGAATAGCTAGAAAGTGACACAGCAGTAATGAAGACTGGGTGGACCTCTAGAATGAGGAGTATAAAGGGGACGGTCCATTGCATGGCTTCACTGGCATTTGCTGTGCACAGTATCACTAAACAGCCATCATGGTTCATTGGACTGCTGAAGAGAAAGCTGCCATCACCTCCACATGGAGCAAGGTCAATGTTGAACAGGACGGCCACGATACTCTGTCCAGGTAATACTTATAAATTATATTAAATATGTATTACAATGCATTCAGCTGTATAATATTACGTTGGGTTGTTTAATCTATAGACTTGATTCATAACTTTTACTTAGCTTGTAAGATACACTGTAGCACGTAACTGGATTTAAGGTTCTGTAATAAATTGACTCTTCAGTCTCTTACCTGTTAATGTTTCCACGATATTATATTACTCTTATACTCTAAGCAACAAACAGTTAAAGGATGTAAATGGGTGGAAAATTAGGATCATAGTAAATGTTTTTCTTTCTACTGTTGTGTATCCCTAGGGTGCTGATCGTGTACCCCTGGACCCAGAGATACTTCAGCTCCTTTGGAAACCTCTCCAATGCCACCGCTGTCTCTGGCAATGCCAAGGTGAAGGCTCATGGCAAGAAGGTGCTCTCCGCTATTGGTGGTGCCATCCAACACCTGGATGATGTGAAAGGTCACCTCGCTGACCTCAGCAGGTCTCATGCCCAGGAACTCCATGTGGACCCCGAGAACTTCAGGGTACGACAAGCACTGCAACTTTTATAAGCTAAATTTTTACATAAATATGAATATTGGTATCTACTTTCTATAAAATTATTATCTACAAGTTTAAAAGCAACACTTATAATAAAATAGTATCTTGTTGTGATAATAACTTCACATACATCATTTTTTTTAAAATGTAGGACAATTACAGTTTGGGGAAATATTACACAATATTGGGGCATTTATGCTAAAAACTAATATTTTTTTTTTTTTTTTTTTTTATCCACAGCGTCTGGGAGAAGTTCTGGTCGTCGTCTTGGCCTCCAAGTTGGGATCTGCATTCACCCCTCAGGTCCAGGCTGCCTGGGAGAAGTTCATCAATGCCCTGGTGGCTGCTCTGAGCCATGGCTATTTCTAAATCAATGTGACAAAGCTTTCTGAACATTATTCCATCTATGTTCCCAGAGACTTGCAGAATAAACTTTTATTTTGAAATTTATTAAAAGACACAGCTCATATTGTCTGTCTTTTTCCGTCTCACAACATGATTTATTTTAAATATTGAACCCTGAAATAAGTATTGTCCAAATAAACTTCTCATAAACAACACTTATCAACTATTCACTGGATAGGGGGTAATTGTGTGGTCACTGGAGGTCCTAGCACTGAGGGAGGAAGGTCCCAGGTCTCCCCTATGAATGGGGTGGCAGTCACGCATACACACTGCCTCTCTATTCACTACCTATGTGGCTGATAGAGATGCACAGTGTACCAAGTGTTCGGACCCCAGCAACTATACATTTAACCCATATCAACTGGACATGAGGCAAATGTTGCTAGTGGGACAAATGCTTCAATGGACAACAACCTCATACTGCACAATGATGAAAGCAGTAAGTGATATGGCAGTTATATTAGAGGCATGCTGTATATAGCACCTTACTATCTCTCTAAACACACATACATACAGTACATACACACACATACACACACAGATATGTGTGTGTGTGTGTGTGTGTGTGTGTGTGTCTCTGTGTGTGTCTCTGTGTGTGTGTGTGTGTCTGTGTGTTATTGTTATTTTTTTTATATGTTTCTACACAGTTGATATATGTATAATCATAGTCTTGTTAAAGGGCTTTGGGATGTAAAATGGATGTGTGATTGTTGGGGTCTCAACGCCCATACTACTACCTGCAGCCCTATCGCATCAGTAACTGCCATCCATGTGCATACAGTTGTCTCTGCTACTGCAGCTCAGCTCCATCTATTTGAATGAGACACTGCCTGAGTATTGCAGATCACTGGAGCCACCAGAAATCCCAAGGATATTATAACCCCAGAAGTGCCAATTATAGAGGACCTATAACCATTAAGCATAATCAGTTATATTACAATACTATTACGCACTATGGTCTGATGCATGTTCATAATAAATCACTGTGTGCAGAGGCTCCTGTTGGCTGCAATCTGTGGGTCACAACCATCAGCTCTGAAGATCCAGTAATATATCTGTCTACAGCGGCAGGTATCAGAAGATTGTCTCCTTACTGTACTACAACTCCCAGCATATCCTGATTGCTGCAGACTGTCAACTTGGGCCTCGACCAAGTGATGCTATTGAGATATATATATATATATATATATATATATATATATATATATATGCCAAGACCGACATTACTGACCAAATCCTGTATACCAACCAATATTGCCAATAATACTAGTATCCAAGGGAGAAATATTACCATATAAAGCAACAAATGAACACACGCTACACCAAACAGTGGTTTTCAATTGCTTATGACTTCATTTTCTCATTCGTATTTTTCAAGGACAATTACATGTCTCATAATGAATAAAGTCACTTAAATTTTACATCACCCAGTGGCAAACGGTAGCAGAGTCTCTTAGTATGCGTCCTAATTCAGCTTGTAGCCATCAGGACACACTTCCCGGACGGGAATAGAAAGTCCAACTTCATGGAAGTTGGACTTTCTATTCCCGTCCGGGAAGTGTGTCCTGATGGCTACAAGCTGAATTAGGACGCATACTAAGAGACTCTGCTACCGTTTGCCACTGGGTGATGTAAAATTTAAGTGACTTTATTCATTATGAGACATGTAATTGTCCTTGAAAAATACGAATGAGAAAATGAAGTCATAAGCAATTGAAAACCACTGTTTGGTGTAGCGTGTGTTCATTTGTTGCTTTATACGGAATCTGAATGTGGGCTGTGGAGCTGCCTAATTGAACACATATGTGAGACCCAGTTGGTAGGATCCTATTCCCATACATATGAACGAGAAATATTACCTTCACATCATCACCCCTACCATCACCACCATATTCCTGACCAAATCCTATATACTAAGACCAATAAAACACAGTACCGGATCACAAGAAACAAATATTACCACCACATACTGAGTAATGCTACTGAATACACAGCTCTACACAGGGTCTGTACACCATATACACTCAGTGCAGTTATATCAAGTGACTCACAGGGGACGTCTTCTCTGATCAGAGTTCTTCCCTTTTCATTTTCTTCTCTATCTGCCCAGGGCGATTATGAGAACTTCTCCGAGCCACGAATCCACAGAATCTGCCAGAGAAACATATTAGGCTCCTCACGCTGGCATCGTCCTCATCTCTCTACAAACTGCACATCTGTATTGGCCCCTTTCTGCCCTCATTTAGTGGGTAGGCTGACTCTATGTGATCCCCCTTATAGATGGACCCCTGTATTATCCCCCTTATAGATGACCCCCTGTGTTATTCCCCTTATAGATGGCCCCCTGTATTATCCCTCTTAGAGATGGCCCCCTGTATTATCCCCCTTATAGATGCCCCCTGTATTATCCCCTTTATAGACACCCTGTGGTATCCCTCTTACAGATGCAACCCTGTGTTATCCCCCTTATAGATGGCACCCGGTGTTATCCCCTTTATAGATGACCCCCTGTATTATCCCCTTTATAAAGGACCCCCTGTGTTATTTCCCTTATAGATGGCACCCTGTATTATCCCCCTTATAGATGTCCCCCCCTGTATTATCCCCCTTATAGATGGCCCCGTGTTATCCCCCTTATAGATGACCCCCTGTGTTAGAATGAGACAATCTAGTCATCAGGAGGTTAAATGAACCTCCTTTGAGCCAGACTGTGCTTAGGGGGGATGACGATTACACGGTGGGAAGGAATGGTTAACATACCCCCTGGTCTTCTCCCCATCTTCCTGTAATTAGCTGCTGAATAGGGACAATGATGGGTGTTCTGCTCATGGCCTATTTTTTGTGTGTTTTTCCTTTTTCTTTTTCAGATATCGGTATCCAGAGGATTACATTGGATTCGGTGGACTACATTGATGACCAGTGTTGTTGTTTTTTTAACAAAATGGTCAAAGAGGGGTGTGGGTATGTTACTTTTTAGAATAAAATACTTTTTCTCTATTGTGTGGTGTTTCATTTGTATTTTCTTACAGGCTTAGTAGTGGAAGCTGTCTGATAGATGGCATCCATTACTAAGTCGGGGCCTAGTGTTAGCTGGTATAAAATGACTAACACTAATCCGGTGTGAGCTGATTCTCCACACTGTAAACTGTAAAAACATGAGAAAACCCTGCATCCACTGCATTAACTAAGCCTGGCATTGTCTATGACAGAAAAAGTAAAGAAATAGATTTATTTTAACTGGAAGGAGCCTCTTTCAAAAGTGATTTTTTCTCTATTAGTCCATGTAAGTACTTAAAGGCGTCCTACTCCCTGTAAGCTATAAGGGTATGTTCACACTGAGTAAATTAGGCAGAATCCCATGGCGGAACTTTCCGCAGCGGAATCCCGTCTGTCTCAGTGTGTCATTGCCCCTCTATGGGAGAGACTGCGCTCCTCCACTGCCGTCACTCTCCGCTCAAAGAAGTGACATGTCACTTCTTTGAGCGGAGAGTAGCGGCAGTAGCGGAGTTTTTTGTTTGGACGGCCGTCATTTTGCGGCCAAACAACATCTGTCAAACAGCCTAAAAAAGACGTTGTGTGGTTGTGGCCTATCATTGTTATATAACCAAATAGCTTTATTACATTTATGGGGCCTTTCATGTGATGTATACACGGTTCAAAATAAAACTTAAATGTACACCTTAAAGGGGTAGTGCAGCGTTTTTCTTTTTCCGCTGAATTAACACACATTACAAAGTTATATAACTTTGTAATGTGTGTTAATAGGCGGTCTGGCCCCGATCCCCCCTTTTCCACCCCCTGGAAGTTAAATAAAGTATACATAAAAAAACACTGTCAACCCCGTTCTCTTCTCCCGGGTGCCATCTTGGGTCAATGTTGTCACAGCAGTGGGCGGTCCTGGTCTCCTTCCTCTTCGCAGTTTTCCGCAGCAGTGAATGGGAGAGGGAAAGGCTGCTGGTACACATGCGCACCAGCAGCCTTTTCATTGGCTGGAGTGCATCACATGGCTTCCAGCTTGCTCAGCCCTGATTGGCTCAGCTTGCTGGAAGCCATGTAATGCGTTCCAGCCAATGTGCATGCGCACCAGCAGCCTTTTCTTTCCCATTCACTGCACCCGGACCCGGAATTAAGGACGGCGGACGAAGATGCGGCCGGAGTGAAATTCGAATGTTGATTGTCACCAGTGGAATGTTAAGTATATTTTCTGTGTATGTCTATGTTTTGGGGGGTGATACATGATACAGAATGCAACAATTCAATTCTCCCAGTTGCTCTTGTAAATAGTATACCCAGCTTACTCCCACTCTGGTAAAAAAAACATGGCATTTTACAAAGCAGCCACTATTATCTCTGATGTTAACAATTTAACAACACAAGTGTAAGTGATTCATTTCCAGACCCTCCCAAGATACCATGACTGCAAACCACTCAAATGTTATCTCATTTTTCCAGAAAAGCTAACTAGGCAGACCTAACTATCTCTTGACACTAGAATGGACAAAACTGTAACACTATATGTAGGCAAACCATTGTTTATTAGGTGCTAAAACCATTTTACAATATTTATAAGGTTATGTTCACACTACGTAAGAAAAAGAGGCGTCCACTTTTGCAACTTAAAAAGACATCCGTTAATTGACGTCAATGGAATGATGGACATCCAATGCACACAGTGTATTTAATGACAGACATTGTCTGCGCGAACATCAAATTAATGATCATGATAATAATAATTTTTATCCAACATCTTTTGCAAACACCAGACGTTATTTTTTAGTTGTTTACTTTTTTTTTTTTACTGTTCAATAGACTTTTCAATTAAAGACACACCCAAAGGTCAATTAGTCCACCCAAACTAGAATAATGTACCGACAGCCGTCATTGCACAGACGG
Organism: Dendropsophus ebraccatus; assembly: GCF_027789765.1. Lineage (NCBI taxonomy): Eukaryota > Metazoa > Chordata > Amphibia > Anura > Hylidae > Dendropsophus > Dendropsophus ebraccatus. The sequence goes on along the minus strand of NC_091462.1, from coordinate 73,444,959 downwards.
GCAGTCATTTTTTTTTTCAAAAATGGAGAGGAAAAACCATTGTGGGAACATAACCCAAAGATGCTTTCACACTGTGCAGTTTTTTCAGCAGTTTTGAAGAAGAAAAAAAAGGGTGTGGATTATAATGAATATGATGTTAACATCAGATGCTACTTCTGGTCTTTTTTTTTTCTTTTTTATTCCATTTCATACCCGGAGTGACTAGAGGTAGCATTTGTTCATATTAATATTATATCATATTAACTATTCTAACTCATTCTGATTCACACCTGCTTTTGACTGCTGCAAAAACTGCACTATGCTGTGTATCACAAAGTTTAAACCAAAAAAATGAAGTATTGAAGTATAAAAAATGAAGTATTAAAAGTGATTTTTTGTTGTTGTTAATTTTTATGTGTTGTAAGGAGATCTGAAAATTTTTTTTAATTCTTTATTAGATTTTTCAAATTAAAAAAAAAAAATTACATACAAAGCAGGGACCCGCACAACCCGAGACCCTGCCAATATATACAGATACATTCTCGCACAAGGGTAAATCTTGCCCATAGGTCAATCCCAAAATCCACATGTACAAAAATAAAACATCCTTATATAATCTAGATATATATATACACATTATAGTTTAACATAAGACCCATGCCCCGGTGCCATGTATCTTTCCACAACGCATGACATTTCCTACAAAACCCCAGACCCCCCCAACCCCAACCCCGGGGACCAGTGAGAGAGTGAAGAGAAGGGAAAAAATAAACAAACCAAATATTACAAAAAAAATAACAAAAAAAACAAAACAAGAACTAATGTTAACTCAAAAGTTGCCTAAACACAAAATTCATTTATCGATGCCATCTTTGCCACATTCTCTGATGGCGGTTCAAACCAACTATACTACGTGAATAATAAATTTTTTCATATCTATATATTTTGTCAGCCAGTTGTTCCCATTCCTGAATAGCGGGGGCATCTTCCTCAATCCAGTGTCTCATCAAGATGATCCTTGCAATAAGCAGTAATTTTGCTATAATAGTCTGTTGTTCGGGAATATAGATAGTACAGCCCAGAATCAAAGTAACAGGGTTATATGGAACAGTCACCTTTATGCGATCTCGGATCCCATCCACTATCTTACTCCAATACCCCTGTATCACTCTACATTCCCATAATAAATGCACATCATTAGCCTCTAGTGCCCCACATCGTGAGCATGTTGGGTGATGGGTTTACCCCCATCTTCCAAATAGTATATGGAGAGTAATATATTCTTTTTAAAAAATTTTATTGTGCCAGTCGGTGTAATGCTTGTAATATTAGACCATTCGTCCTCGGAAATTGTGCCAATGACCCGTTCCCATTTATATTTACTCTCCTTTTGTATTTTTTCTGGGAAGGTGTTAGGAATAATCTTATATAAATTCCCCAGTTCCCCTCTTCTTTTCCCCCTAAGACGGAATAAATTAGTGATAACTTCATGTGATTGTACAGTAAATACTTCCTGTTCTTTTGTGCATCTCACTGCGTGACAAAGCTGCAAATAATAAAACAAGTGCTGTATTTTTAATGAGAATTTTTCCTGCAAAGATTCAAAACTCAGCAGGGATCCATCTTCAAATATCTGTGCTACCTCCATAATACCCTTTTTAATCCAGAATTTTTTAGTGTCCATCTTATTTAATTCGGCTAAGTGCGGATTATCTCATAGTGGGGTAAATATAGTGCTCCCCTTAATTAAACATATCTTCTTAACATTATTTCATGTTTTACTCCATAGCCTCCTATAGGTCATCTTTATTTTTTCTTTCTTACCTGTATCTAGTGCACTCAAAAGGTTTCTATGAGAAATTCTTTTCAGACCAATAACATGAGACCCTTTTACTGAGTAATTGTTTCTTAGTATATTATGTAGTTGAATTGCCAAAAAATAAATTTTAAAACCTGGCAATGATAACCCCCCTCTGTCTTCTCTAACACTGTAAGATGGCTGTAACATATCCTAACTCGCTTTTGCCCCTATATTAACCGGTTCAGGAATACCTCTATCAGTTTGAACCGCTTGTCTGGGATCCATATAGGAGTAGAACGGAGTACATAAAGAATCTGTGGTTGTAAAACCATTTTAACTAAAGACATGCGGTCTGCCTGAGATAGTGGAAGTCTCAGCCAAATTTCTATTTTTTTTTCCAGCCTGGACAACAACGGTTTTAAATTATATTCAACAAATTTTTTGGGATCTGATGTCAAATTTATCCCTAGGTATTTAAGACATTGATCTTCCCCTACTCTCTTGAGCCCGTAGTCAGGCATATGAACATCCTGTCCGACCATCAAGAGGGAGTACTTAATCCAATTGATCTGCAGACCAGAAATTAACCCAAACTGGGCAATACATTCTATCACCTTAGGGATGGCCCTTCGAGGATCCCGGACTGATATCAACATGTCATCCGCTTAAAATATTATTTTCCCCTGAGGCCCTCTAAGACCAAATCCTTCAATACTGGGATTCTGCCACAGAGATATTGCCAAGGGTTCAATGTATAATGCATAGAGAAAGGGGGACATGGGGCATCCCTTCCTGGTCCCACGAGATAGTGTGAACCAGCCAGAGAGGCCACCATTGACCACTAGTCTCGCCCTGGGAGAATCATACATCATCCTAATCCATTGAATCATAGTTGACCCGACGCCAAAAGCCTCAAGGGCCCTCCAGAGTTAGCCCCACTCCACCCTGTTGAAGGCTTTGACAGCATCCAACGACAGGATGGAGCAGGGCCCTGTTCCTCCTGATTGCATATCAGAAAATACCCTTTCGATGTTAATAAACGCCGATCTTTCTGGCATAAAGCCATTTTGATCCTCATGGATTAGGGAACTGATAATACTTCTAAATCTTAAAGCAATAATTTTAGCAAACCACTTTATGTCTGAATTTAATAAAGAAATTGGCCGATAAGAGTCAATCTCTCTAATATCTTTGTACTTCTTGGGAAACACGACTATTGTAGCCTCAAGCATAGAAACTAGTAATTTTCCTGTAGCACAAGCATAAGTAACCACTTCATGGAATATTGGCAAGATATATTCAGAATATTTTTTATATAACTCGGACGGAAGTCCATTTGGACTTTTCAGAGGAGATCTGAAAAATTAAATAATTTTTTATATTTCCCAGTGATGGCCACCAGGGGGAGCTCCAGCAGGTAAGAGCAACCTGAAAATCATCTGCTTAAAAAAAGTCCCTGCTCAACTGTTATGACATCATCTCCTCTCTCCTCTTTTCACAAGGGAACAAAGACAGGAAAGGTCATAAAAAGTGTATTGCCATGCAGCGCCATTTTGTTGTCCCCACAACAGTACACATACAAGAGTATCCCCAGCCAACTTTATAATACACCTCAGTTGCTGCAGAACCTCATCATACACCTCCTAGTTCTCCCAAGACTGCATCCAGCTTTTCCATTTACCTGGAGCTGATAAGCCCGCAGCTGAGTATAGCATTTCGCTCCTATTATGAATTGTAAAAGCTCTATGTGTGACAGTTCATACATGCACACTCATACAGATAGCTCATAAATGCAAACTCCTACAGACAGTTAATACATGCACACTCATACAGACAGCTCATACATGCCCATTCATACAGACAGTTTATACATGCACACTCATACAGACAGCTCATACATGCACACTCATTATAGACAGCTCATACATGCACACTCATACAGACAGCTCATACATGCACTCTCATACAGACAGCTCATACATGCACACTCAGACAGCTCATACATGCACACTCATACAGGCAGCTCATACATGCACACTCATACAGGCAGCTCATACTTGCACACTCATACAGACAGCTCATACATGCAAACTCAAACAGACAGCTCATACATGCACACTTATAAAGACAGCTCATTCATGCACACTCATACAGACAGCTCATACATGCACACTCATACAGACAGCTCATACAGGCACACTCATACAGACAGCTCATATATGCATACTCATACAGACAGCTCATACATGAACATTCATACAGACAGTTCATACATGCAAACTGATAGACAGTTCATACATGCAAACTCATACAGACAGCTCATACATGCACACTCAAACAGACAGCTTAACTCCTTTACTTCAGGTGGCATCACTATTATACAGTTGGGTACATAGGGAGCAAATGGCTGAAATGCTGAAAGTCATCAGTATTACAGAAAGGTGGAGATACAAAATGTATTGTCACATTACGTCTTCCATCCAACAATGTAGCAATACGACATCTCTTCCCATTTGCCGCACATGTTATGCGTATGTCCCGATGGTGGCCCAAAGAGTGTCCTAGAGGTCTCTATTAGAATCACAGGAAAACACAGCAGACTATGCTTCCCTAAACAGTGAACTGCTTAGTATGAACAGCGTCTAAGAAGGCCAATCTGCCACTATAATGGTCTATAGCCCCTATATCCCCGTAACATGTCATCTTCCTTTACAGGTGACAGACAGGTCAGGGTGGCACCAAGCCTGATAGGAGACAATTACCAGGAGGCCTGAGACACGGCCAGCGGGAGATTCAAACAGCGATAGTCACCGGTGGGATGGTAAGTATATATGCTGTGTGTGTCTGTGGTTTTTTGTTTGGGGGGGCCGGAGTACTCCTTTAAGGAATTAGGACTGAACCAAAGTTGCATTCTGGGGGTAAACGCAATGCCTCCGTCTGTTCACTTCAATGCTCTGTGTGTGCCGTACAGCGTCTGTGTAGGTGTTGTAAAATTACAACATACACAGATGCTATTCAACACGGTAGCCCCCTGTGCACAAGCATTACAGTGTTTGATGACACATGCCAAAGAAAACATAAAAAATACTAAACCACTTATTTTTTATAATTACATTTTTTTTTTTTATGAAAGAAAAAAAAAAGTGTCACTTTCCCTTTAAGGCTATGTTTCCACACAGTATTTTTGCTCAGTATATTGGTCAGTATTTTGCAAGCAAAACCAGGAGTGGATTTAAAACACAAAAAGGCTCTGTTCACCCACTGTTAAACCTGAATGGATGGCGGTCATTTAACAGAATATAATTGCTATTATTTTAAAACAAAGGCTGTTATTTGCAATTAAATGGCGGCCATCTACTCATTTTTAACAGTGTGTGAACAGCTTTTCTGTGTTTTCAATCCACTCCTGGTTGAAAATATGTGACAACAAATCTGCTGCAGATCCTGTACGTGTGAATGGACCTTAAAGTATCACTGTCGTTGTAACTTTCCAAATGTAAATCAACAGTAGATGTGAAATAAAGCAAAGTTTGCTGTATACATTCATTATTTTTGTTGTTGTCATGCTGTAAAACAAGGCTACACTTACCAAAAATCCAGGTCCAGTCTCCTAAAGGCAGATTTTTAGTCCTGCGCTGGTCGATAAAACAGACTAAACACAGGAAGTGCTGTGTTTTCCATGATAACTGTAACAAATGGAGTCGTGGATCCGCTGTACCGTAACCAGCGATGGCTTAAACCACACCAGGGAGCGGAGTCTAAGGGGCCGCTGGTTTTTACGGCAGCCCGCCGCAAGGCGGAATGGGCTTGCTGCGGCAGGTGACCCCCAGGTCGCTACCCCTGGCTTGGTTTGCTGGTGACGGCGGGCAAGGTGAAGCAGGAGCAGTAGGCAGGAGATGGTGCAGATAGTGGTCTTAGGCGTAACCGCAGGTGGCGGAGGCGATGGACAGGAACTACAGACAAGGGCAGCGGACAGGAACAACGGACAAGGGCAGCGGACAGGAACAATGGGGAGCTGGGCCAAAATGCTATGGGAAGCATATAGAGGCTCTAACATGAGGGACAGGACATGCTGGGATTTATAGGGAGTGATTATGTGCAGACACCAATTAGGGGCGGACTGGCCCTTTAAATCTGTGACAGCCGGCGCGCGCGCGAGCCCTAGGAGGCGGGGACGCGTGCGCCAGCTGGGACAGACGGAGACAGGAGCGGGAGTTCTCTGTGTGCTCAATGCCATGCTGTGTCTGGCCTAATTTTTGGGAGGCTCACTTGCTTCCTCACTCACTTTTAATGGTTCTCTGTGTGCTCACTGCCATGCTAGGTCTGGTATAATTTTTGGAAGGCTGACTGGCTACCGCTTCTACTATGTTCACTCTGTCCTCACCGCCATGCTGTGTCAGGCTGAAATTTTTGGCTGGTTCATGATATGCTACCTCTGTTTTAATGGTTCCCTGTGTTCTCACTGCCATGCTGTGTCAGGCTGAGTTTTTGGTGGTCCATATGCCTACCTCTGTTATAACCAGGCTGTTGCACAGAATTAGGCATAATGGTGCCATTAGGCAGCCTCAGAGGCATGCATACAGACTGCCCCTGCTGTTTCCTGTCCATTTCCGTGGTATTTCCATCATTTTCTGAGGTTGACAGGTTTTCACACGACCTTCCCCCTACCGAACTTGGGTCCCCTGCAAAAATCAATGTGGTTCGTTACTCGAAACGAGCACTCGAGTATCAGGAGATATTCGTCTCGAGTAACGAGCACCCGAGCATTTTAGTACTCACTCATCACTAGTAATAATCTAAATAAACGGAAACTAGAGAGAAAGGAACAGCTGCACATCCCATCTATGGCTGATACTAATGCCGCTTGGCTATAATAGCCCCGTGTACCAACGGGGTCCTCTGGTTCACACGGGTCCCTACGCTAACTTCACACCGTGTCGGTCAGTAACCGCCACCCCCGCAAAGCGTGCACGTGCAGGGTAGGGGGGCCATGGAATGGCTCTGCAACACCCATGTCACAGGACCAGACCCAAAAAGCACCACCAGAACCCGGCCAGCACCACCGGCGGGGGAGGCTGCCCCCAAACGACACAAGTATGGATATGGTATTACACTTACCACTGCTGCACTCACAGAGTGGGGAAGACATAAGGTACTGACATGTGAGCACAGGCATATCCTGCTGATTTTGGTCATGTGGGTCTTATAAAGGAGTGCGAGCTGTTCAGAGAGGGAGAACTGTAAAACACGTAAACTAGAGAGAAAGGAACGACTGCACTACTAATGCCGCTTGGCCTATATTAAAAATCAACACCAGAGTGTCTGTATATGATTTGATGGAACCATAATAGCCCCATGTACAAACGTGCAGGTCCTCTGGTTCACACGGGTCCCTACGCTAACTCCACACCGTGTCGGTCAGTGACCGCCACCCCCGCAAAGCGTGCATGTGCAGGGAAGGGGCAACCCCCATGTCACAGGACCAGACCCAAAAAGTCCCATACTTGTGTCGTTTGGGGGCAGCCTCCCTGCCGGTGGTGCTGGCCGGGTTCTGGTGGGGCTTTTTGGGTCTGATCCTGTGACATGGGGGTTGCAGGGCCATTCCATGGCCCCCCTTCCCTGCACGTGCGCGCTTTGCGGGGGCGGTGGTCACTGACCGACATGGTGTGGAGTTAGCGTAGGGACCTGTGTGAACCAGAGGACCTGCACGTTGGTACACGGAGCTATTATGGCTTGATCAAATCATATACAGACACTCTGGTGTTGATTTTTATATAGGCCAATAGGCCCATAGATGGGATGTGCAGCCGTTCCTTTCTGTCCAGTTTCCGTAATCTAAATAAAACTCATTATTTTAAAAGAATAACATTCCTTAACCCTTAGAGGACCAGGCCAATTTCAATTTTTGCATTTTTGTTTTTTCCTCCTTGTGCTTAAAAGGCCATAGCACTTGCATTTTTTCACCTAGAAACCCACATAAGCCCTTATTTTTTGCGCCACTAATTGTACTTTGCAATGACAGGCTGATTTTTTTCATAAAGGACACTGCAAAATCAGCAAAAAATGTAATGCGTGGCGAAATTGAAAAAAAAAATCGCATTTCTTTTGTTTGGTTTTTTTTCATTTTTACGCCGCTCATCCTGGGGTAAAACTGACTTGTTATACATGTTCCTGAAGTAGTTACGATTACAACGATATGTAATATGTATAACTTTTATTGTATCTGATGGCCTGTAAAAAATTCAAACCTTTGTTAACAAAAATATGTTCTTTAAAATTGCTTACAGGCTTACAGCGATTTTATCCTTTGGTCTATGGGGCTGTGTGTCATTTTTTGCGCCATGATGTGTTCTTTCTATTGGTACCTTGATTGCGCATATGCAACTTTTTGATCTATTTTTATTACAATTATTCTGGATTTGATGCGACCAAAAACGCGCAATTTTGCACTTTGGGATTTTTTAACGCTTATGCCATTTACCTTGCGAGATCAGGAATGTGATAAATTATTGGTTTGGGCGATTACACATGCGGCGATAACAAACATGTTTATTTATTTGTTATTATTTATAACATGGGAAAAGGGAGGTGATTCAAACTTTTACTAGGGAAGGGGGCTTTTTATTAATAACAACACTTTTTTTTTTACTTTTACACTTATACTAGAAGTCCCCCTGGGGGACTTCTAGTATAAGCACTCTGATCTCTCATTGAGATCTATGCTGCATAGATATACAGCATAGATCGATGAGATAGGCACTATGATTGCTTCCGGCTGCTGCAGCCGGAAGCAATCGAGTGGCGAGTCGGGATCAGCGCCACTACGGCGCTGAGCCCGCACAGAGGAGGAGGTGTGGATCGCTCCACCCCACTAGACACCAGGGATGGCTGCATTCAAGTAATCGGATGCAGCTGTCAACTTTGAAAGCTGCATCTGATTACTTTATTAGGCTGGGTTCACACTACGTATATTTCAGTCAGTATTGTGGTCCTCATATTGCAACCAAAACCAGGAGTGGATTAAAAACACAGAACGAATCTGTTCACACAATGTTGAAATTGAGTGGATGGCCGCCATATAACAGTAAATAACTGCCATTATTTCAATATAACAGCCATTGTTTGAACGCAGCCTCAGTGGGCACGGCGATAGGACTGTGCCCGCTAATAGCCGCGGTCCTGGGCTACATGCGGCACCCGGGACAGCGGCGGTTCAGATCGTGGCCACTGGGCGGCCCCGCTCTGAACACATGTAGGCGGCCCTGGACGTACAGGTACGTCCAGGGTCGCCTAGGGGTTAATTTATTCATTTCACCTCCAGACCCATATGGGGTCTTATTTTTTGCAGCACTAATTTGTAATGAAATGCTACATTTTTCCATAAAATATGCTGCAAAACTGAAAAAAAAAATTGGGGGGGTGAAATTGAAAAAAGCTATTTTGCACAATTCAGTTTATGTGGCAAAACTGACATGCTATGTATGTTTCTCAAGTCAGTATGTTTACAATTATTTAAAGGCAATTTATACAACTTTTATTTTATTTTAGTACTTTCAAAAAATTTAAAAATTTAAAGAAAAATAAATGTGTTTAACCGTTTAAGGACGGGGCCAATTTTCATTTTTTCCTCCTTGTGTTTAAAAGGCCATAGCACTTGCATTTTTCCACCTAGAAACCCACATGAGCCCTTATTTTTTGCGTCACTAATTGTACTTTGCAATGACAGCCTGAATTTTTGCATAAAGTACACTGCGAAACCAGAATAAAATTCAAAGTGTGGTGAAATTGAAAAAAAAATGTTTTATTTGGGGGGATGGTGTATTTACGCCTTTCGCCCTGGGGTAAATCTGACTTGTTGTGCATGTTTCTCAAGTCGTTACGATTAAAACGATATGTAACATGTATAACTTTTATTGTATCTGATGTCCTGTAAAAAATTCAAACCGTTGTTAACAAATATATGTCCCTTAAAATCACTCTCTTCCCATGCTTATAACGCTTTTATCCTTTGGTCTATGGGGCTGTGTCAGGTGACATTTTTTGCTCCATGATGTGTTCTTTCTATCGGTACCTTGATTGCGCATATTCGACTTTTTGATAAATTTTTATTACATTTTTTCAGGATTTGATGCGACCAAAAATGCGCTATTTTGCACTTAGGAATTTTTTTGCGCTGACGCCGTTTACTGTGCGAGATCAGTAATGTGATTAATTAATAGTTCGGGCAATTACGCACGCGGCGATAGCAAACATGTTTATTTATTTATTTACTTTTATTTAAAACCTGAGAAAAGGGGGGTGATTCAAACTTTTATTAGGGGAGGGGGCTTTTTACTAATAACAATACTTTTTTTTTTTTTTTTACACATATACTAGAAGCCCCCCTGGGGGACATCCAGTATATACACTTTGATCTTTCATTGAGATCTTTGCTGTATAGTTATACAGCAAAGATCAATGAGATCGGCACTCGTTTGCTTTCGGCTGCTGCAGCCGAACACAAACGAGTGCCGAGCCGAAGACGGCGCCATCTTGGAGCGGTCCCCGGCCGGCAGCAGTAACGGAGATCGCTCCTCCGGGATAACGTCCCGGAGGAGCCATCTCCTCCATTAGACACCAGGGAAGTGCTGCATCCGGTAATCGGATGCAGCTGTCATGTTTGACAGCTGCATCTGATTACTGTATTAGCGGGCACGGCGATCGGACCGTGCCCGCTAATACCCGCGGTCCCGGGCTACAAGCGGCACCCGGGACCGCGGCGGTTCAGAGCGGGATCGCCGCGCGGCCCCGCTCTGAACACCTCTTACGGGCACATGACGTACGGGTACGTCATGCGTCCTTAGGGTAGATTCACACGTACCGTTTCGCAACAGATCCGCAGCAGATTTAAATAAATAAACACAGCATCAAATCTGCACCATCAACTTTATTCTGATCCTTATAACACTTTTATTTTTTAGGCTACAGGGCTGTGTTAGGTGTAATTTTTGCAGCGTGATCCGCAGTTTTTCTCCGTACCACATTTACATATATGCAACTTTTCGATCACTTTTTTTGCACTTTGGGCAATCCCACACGTGGTGATAGCAAATACAGAGCGTTTTGCAAGAAGATATCAGTTTTTCAAAATTGTAACTTGGTTTAAGAGCATTGCTTTGGTTTAAGAGCTCCCTGTACTGGGTGGGAGGAGGGGCATGGCCTGCATAGGTGTCTACAGCTCTGTACCCTGACCCAGGAAGCCTCCATCACGTTCCAAATCATAGCAGATCCACTTCCTTCCTACTTCATGCTACCTGCAGTTTCTGTCAGCCCTTGTTTCCCATCCTCTCCATTCCTGCTAAAATATGCCTGCACTTAAACTCAGCCATGCACTTACACTCAGCTATACACACTGCTGTATAGAAAAGTCTCTGTCACTGTCCTCCTGCGCAGCTCTGTGATTCTCACTTCCTGATTGGTCCATGCTGATTGGTCCATGCTGGTCCCTTCCCCATTGCTTTCATGTGACCACACAGACATCTGACTGCAGCCCTGCTTCTCTATTCTAGCCTGTTGTACTACACTACTGCATTATGGGGATCTACAGTTATATCCTGTATCTACAAACTGTTGCTGTTTTTCAGGTTTATGCACTTACTATACATTATAAACCATATGCTGGTTGCTATACTGTACAGTAACTTATCACATATTCAGCTGTTTCTAAATGTTTGTTTCTTCTGTTCTACATGTTATTCAGAATAATAAATCATTATTTTGGGAGTGTGGAACCAATTGTCTGCATTTCAGGAATTTATTATGGGAAAATATTATTTGGTTTAAAAGTGGATTTGGATTACAAGCATGGGCCTGTAATCCAAGGAACCACTGTATATATTTTTTGTTTATATTTTTTAATTTTAAAAATAGAAAAAGGGGGTGATTTAAACTTTTATTATGGGATGGATTTAAATAAATATAAAAAGTTTTTTTTCCATTTGTGTCACATACTTTTGTAGACCCCCCATCCCCAGATGAGTACTATGAGCAATACCATGATTGCTCATAGGGATCAAAGTAGCACATTTGTACTGCATTGATCCATTGTATCTGCAGTTGAATATTAGAACCTGCCTTCAGCAGCCCCTAACAATCGTCAAATACAAGAAGCCCCGAGGCATAGAAGAGGACATGAGCTTCCTGTAGTATGGATAGGCTACTCACAATCTCTGTGGGGAGCCCATCTGGCCACCAGAGCATCAATGAAAGGTAACCCAGGCCATTTAAACACCATTGTGAGTTTTAAATTGTTTAGCCGAGCGTAGCTGATAACATAGAGAGGGGTGACGTCATGACACCCCCCTATACCCCCTTACAGGAAACTCTATGTCATGGTGCTCATGGGGGTTAAAAATGAAACAAAAACGATTATTTAATGACACAACTTAAATGACACAATTCCCACAGTGTACTTTCCTACATTCATGTGTATGCTAAGTCATAGCTTTAAGCTCCTGGGCCACAGAGCAAACTCTTTGAGCTTCCCCTCTACTGTGAGCCATGTATAACATTACCTTTTATTTGATCGCCTATTAAAGCCCTGAAGGGTTAAATTGTGAATTCTATTCTTCAAAAATAAAGTTCAGAAAACCATCTGACACTAGAAGAAAAACAATACATTATTTAAATCATCCAATGAAAGTTGTCATGCTACTTGCTTCCCAGTGACAACTTATCTGTATTTATCTTGTGCCGGAATGAACATGTCTTACGGTGCTATGTAGAGATAATCCTGCAAGTTGCTCATATGATACCAGACCATTTACACATTCTGCACGTAGGCAACTAGAGAAGTGATCCTATTCTGACATCTAAAGAATATCTCTGTTGAGGCATGTATAGCAGAACTGCTTATGCGGGTTATATACATTATATACATGAAGAAAAAGATTGTGTGTTGTCCTTGTGCAAATATAGAGAATGAGGAAATATGTGATATATTATTGAGAAAAGGCTCTAGGGAATGGAAAAGAAAGCAATTTAGCAAATGCTTTGCATTATCAAAATTGCTTCCTTTTGAAGTTTGGCCCCTTGGTGTCCCTGTAGTGTTGATAGTGGTTGCCTATGTTCCTGACCACCGCTCTCTGTTCTGAGAGGGCCAGGTTGTAAGCCATTCGGGTGGTCGGGACCTCAAGAAGCAGTAAGTAAAGTTTTACTCCTCTTGAGCTTACACACGTCTCCAGGGCTTAAATTGTCCATGAAGACATGTAAACTCTGTGGAAGACACAGCCAATTGTCCAGCCGATTCATCCCGCCAATCCCAAGCTCCCCCGCTCAGAACCAAGAGTTTAGCAGGGACACAGCAGTGCTGAGAATTCCCAGCAAATGGGTAAACCCTTTTGACTATGGATTTGGGCCCAAAATTGCAAATCGGCAAAATCTTTATAATAGCTGCTTCATTTATATAATGGTGACATATTCTGGCAGTGAAGAAGCAGCTTCTAAATTCAGTACAATGAGACCTTGTTGGCTGCTTTGTATAGAAAGCTACATCTTTGTCTTAGACAGCTACTCAAAATGTAGGGCAAACTAAAGTAATTCTAAACCAAGCCAATACTGGTCTTTAGTCAGGTAAGTGGAAACTTGCTCGTCTGATGTGGTACTCCATTTTTTTTTCTTTTTTAAATAGTTTATAAACAACCTGAATGTGCATACTAATAGGTAAATTCTAGGTCAACTGCATTCAAACTGGATAGTATGTTGTATAGCTATAGAATGCGGCCATGCTGGTTAGTGTGATTTCAAGTGTAAATAAATCACCAACAGCAAGGCAACCCCACACCATCACACCTCTTCCCCCACGCACACAGAAGAAGCCTTAATTCCTGCAGTCTCCTTTGAAATGTTTTCTTTTTTTATGTGTTTGTGGCCTGAACTTAATGCAGCATTTATTTTGGCCACTAGTAGGCGGTGTTGTCATAAGTTTTCTAAGGATCATGCACTGAGCATTCTCATAAAAGCATAATTCATTATAGTTCTTTACTGTTCTTATTACTGCACAAAAATGTAAAGGTACAGAATTTTTGTGGTTTAGTTTTTCAAGCAAGTAACAGATTTTCTGCCACATTTTATACTACTATTACTGACCAAAAAGGGCTGTATAAGAGCCACCCCCTCTTGGTATAACACAGCATCCAGTGCTTGGTAATAATGGTACAGGCTGAGTCCAGGACATTGTGTTAGCAGAACAGTAAATGCTCACTACCTGGCAGTTATCCATATTCTTAATGTCCCATTGACTTTCTTACCTTTTCTATAACTTTTGCTGCCTGGGGTTTAGACGTTAGACTGTAATCCTTTTTTTTTTTTAAACCTGAGAATGTCTTCCCTCGAGCAGTGTCATAAAAAACTGAGAGCAACAGTCCCGACTTTCATAAAGTAAATGTATATGTGCGGTAAACAGACAAAAAGTAGCTACTAGGTGCCTACGTTCAGTACATTAAACTCAATGGACTTGCTGGTAGTGTCCACTGGTACACATAGGAATTTGTCACAATGTTGATCTATAAATGTATTGCCAAATCATGAGGTGTACAGCTCCTAAATGTGCGGTAACATACAAGCTATAAGAATTTGCACCCTTTGATCTCTGGATTCATGATTTTATGAAAATGTGTTTTTTGTGTACACATGTACATTTTATACAGATATACGTGGGCTATATAGTCCTACGACACTTCTTACATGTATAGGAAAGAGAAGTACAAGTCCTCCCTATATATTTTCCATCCCATTTCAATCTGCTTCTTGTTTTGGCACAAAAACTGCCATGTGTTTCCAGCCTCAGCCACACACTGGGGCATAGACCAGGTCACTATTAATATGGTGCCATGACAATAACATATCTCCCCTATTATAAACCCTTTAAGGGAAATAACTTAATAGCTAAAAATATATTGCAGCATCACTCAACAATTGTTAGCTATAAAATGGGAATTTCTAAATGAATGAATGAATAAATGACTACTCCCTTGTTGTTAAATTAAGAAAATAATGTGAACTTCAGAGCTCTGACTGGCATAAGTAAATATTTAAATACTTTTCTTTAGGCAATTACTATATGTTAAAATGTTTATATTTATACTTTGAATAACTGATAATGAAACTGTAATGGAAAGAAAACTGTGTGGTTAATAAAACACTAAAACGTGTGCAGGAACATTTTGGTAAAATGTATAAATCATAAATGTCTAAAAAAAAAAAATGTAAAAAAGAGTCACTAGCTACGCAGCGGTAGGTAGGGTGGAGAAGAAGAAATATGACACAGCAAAATGAAGACTGGGTGTGACGCTGCAAATTTGCTATAAATCAGGGCAAGGATCCCTAAAAGGCAGAAGCATCTTACTTCTCGCTCAGAAGCCTCTGCAGCCACTTACATTCACCCACCAACATGGTTCACTGGACAGCCGAAGAGAAGTCCATCATCACCTCTACCTGGGCCAAGGTCAATGTGGAGGCTGATGGCCTTGAAGCCCTGACTAGGTAAGCACATTACAACACATCATCCTATACTTTATCTGTTACAGTATGGCAGTGGTCATAATGCTTATACACACTCCAAAAGATTAGGTTAATTTATAAAAAATAATAATTCAATATAGTTTACAAGTATTTTTATATGGTTGTTTTATTTAATTTAGTTGCACTATGTTTTATATACCTACATCAACTGTAATTCTTTCTTTCCTAATACCTGACTAGGCTGCTGGTCGTGTACCCCTGGACCCAGAGATACTTCAGCAGCTTCGGAAACCTCTCCAATGCCACCGCCATCTCTGGCAATGCCAAGGTGAAGGGTCATGGCAAGAAGGTGCTCTCCGCTGTTGGTGGTGCCATCCAACACCTGGATGATGTGAAGCATTACCTGGCTGACCTCAGCAAGTCCCATGCCCAGGAACTCCATGTGGACCCTGAGAACTTCAAGGTATGATTTATTTATGCTATCTGTTGTACATAGAAACACAGGTTAATGTATAAACTTAAATTACAAGAAAAACATTCTAACTAGTTTTCAGTTATGTTAAAAAAAAACAACTTTTGACACGTCCTAGAGAAATATGAAAAGTATTGATCAGAGTCTGAGTGTTGAGACTAGGGATGGTCCGAACAGAGTTCGGTTTGGGTTTGTACGAACCCGAACTCTTGGCAATGATTCCCGCTGTCTGCCCTCTTCGTGGAGAGGGTGGATACAGCGGGCGGACCGCCTGGAAAACTGGGATACAGCCATAGCCTGTATCCCAGTTTTCCAGGCGGTCCTCCCGCTGTATCCACCCGCTGCACGGAGAGGGCAGACAGCAGGAATCTGTAATCGCTAAGAGATTTCAACACTCAGCCCTGAAGGGGCTATAGGCAGATTATTAATAGCAACAGCACACTGCTCCACCATATTAATTTACATAGACCTGGTTTGGTTCTACTGCATATGGTTTATTTGGTAGTAGTTTGACTGTTGTGTTTTTTTATACTTTCTTTCAACCAGTTGAACACAGTTTTTATTCATATATAAAATTAAAAGTTATATATTAGTTGGGTCTCATTAAAGGGGGCGGTTGTCCCCAGGCGTTTAGCCTGAGGGATTGGGAGTATATGTTATATGATATGCACTTACAGTACAATGCTAGAAGAATTTACTGTTTTATTTATCTATTTGCAGCGTCTGGCAGAAGTTCTGGTCATTGTCTTGGCTGGCAAGCTTGGATCCGCTTTCACCCCTCAGGTCCAGGCCGCCTGGGAGAAATTTAATAATGTTCTTGTGGCTGCTCTGAGCCATGGATACCATTAAATCCACTATGTACAACATACCTAACATCTTGATGGACAATTATAGTTGTCACAATGTGTAACTACCAATAAAGCATTGATTGTACAAATTTAACGGTCCCATGGGTTCATATTTTATTTAACTATGTCATGGTGGTTCTATGTGGTTATTTAATATGAATATATTACTGTCTATAAGCTTGATCTACGTAATATATAAGCACAGATATGTATCCATAAAAAAAACTTTTCCAACAAAAAGTAAGCAATCAGTTATTACCTTTTTAGCCATGGCTCGAATAACAACGTGAATCAGATTGGTTACTATAGGGGCGCAAAAGGGCTAAACAAAAAACAGTTAGGGGTAACTTATCATGTAACCCTATTAAAGAGCATTTAAAAGAAATTATAATTAAAGGGGTATTCCCAATTCAAAGGAAATGGGATGACAAGCTGACTGGATTCCGGCCACTAGGACCCCTAACCCCACGAAAACGGATGAAAATGATCCCCTGAATGAATGGCAGACACTGCGCTCCATCCATTCCTGGGACAGGTCTCCTCTGTTCTTGTGAATAGTTGGGGTCCTAGCGGTTGGAACCACAGTGGCCAGCTTGTTATCCCCTATGTTGTGGATAGGGAATAATTTGGCAATTTTGAAATCTCCCCTTTTTCTGTTTGTTTTGTAGAGAGCCTATAGTTTTAGTGATATGTTGAAAACTACATTTCCCATACTGCCCATATCTTCCTCATCTCAGTTGACCACCAACCTCTTATTCCCCCCTTTCATTCCACCTACTGAAAAAGTAAAAAACAAGTTTTATCAAGCACATATGCTACAAGGCGTTTGCAGTACACACAGTGTGGTAAAGGTCAATGATATCGGCAGCATGTGCACTTCAAGGACTTAGTGAGCTAAATGGTCTGCTCACTGAACATGTGTCAGAGCTGAATTGTAACCCTGCTCAATACAAGGTACATAATTCATGATGCACAGTACCTTGGCAGAAATCTGGCGTATTCCTGATCAGTCTATGCATGCAACATTGCAGACAGACACAAACTATCTTCCTTAGGCTATGTTCACATATAGTATTTTTGCCAGTCCTTTGGTCCGGACAAAATTATAATGGAAAGATTTGTCCCGCTTAAGTTTTTTAACCCGCTTCTGGTTTTGAAAAAAGACTGATTGAAATACTATGTGGGAACTCGGGGTGTTTAAGTACATACATTTACTTACACATTGCACTTTTGTCATTGACACAGGTAATTCATGGATGATGGGACTGTAAGGTCAATTATTTCTCTGTGATTTGCAATAACATCACAAGAAAAAGCAATACATATGACACAAACAAAAAAAAGGTTAGGAATATTAGAAAAACCTCACAAACCATGCATTTACAATAAGCCCTATGTGTCCCACTAGGTAACTCAGAATTACAGGATTAAGATAGCATTATGCTTGTGCACACAAAGGGGGGGGGTTGTTATCAATTAATGTAAGACTTCGGTCTTATAAAATGCTGTACCAGCTCCAGAGCAGGTACAGATTGTTTCTATGATTTGCTCCTACTAGAAGATATAATTATGATATATCATAAGCGAGGAGAGGCCACACCTCTGCCCATCAGACAAGCAGGGTGTACGTCGAACAAAAGGTGCTGTTTTTTGTGCAAACAGCTTGGCGCAGTAAAGATAAATCCCCCCTACAGTATTTTTTTTTTTTGTTATAACATTTTTTAAAAGTCAGTTGTTTTTTTTAAGGTTTTAAAATATTTTATTATTCTATTTGTGTACTTTAACCCTTTGAGGACCAAGCTCAAAATGACCCAGTGGAGCGCACCAATTTTCATTTTTATGTTTTTGTTTTTTCCTCCTCCTCCTAGCACTTTCAGTTTTCTGAAAGGGCCATGTAAGGGGTTGTTTTTTTCAGGACTAGGTGTACTTTGTAATGGCACCTTTCATTCTACCTTAACATGTATGATGGAACCAAAATTTTTTTTTTTTTTCCAAATATTTTTATTAGATTTTTCAAATTTTATCTATAACAATACAGTTACATATCAAAGGAAGACATAAATAGGATACAATATAGTAAGTTTGAAAACAATTTTGCTATAAAAAACAATAGAATCTAAAGAACAAAAATTAATGCTCTACAGGATCGAAAGAAATATAGATAAAGAATCTCTATCTTTAATATAATTAAGGAACTCTGAGTACTCCTAGGGTGCCCCTTGCCTCCGCCGTCTGATACCAAACAGTATTACAAAATTGTTTCATAACAGCTTCCCTCTCCTCCTGCGACATAACCTTTATGAGAAAAAAATTCCATTTTTTAATGAAATTTTTTGTGGAAACATCTTTGTTGCGGATTGCATCCAGCATTTCCCAATGAAGAGTTTCTTTAAGCGAGGTTGTTAGCTCAGAAATAGTGGGAAGTGTGTCAGAGATCCAGTGGTTTAGTAAGCCTTTTAAGGCTAATAACAGAGTAAGATGAATACATTTTGAGGCTATAGGTTTCTCAGAGGGATCTCCATCCCCGGCCACCACAACATGAAAAACATAACTGAGTAGAGTTAGAGGTATGGATTCATTCCATGTATTCTGAATAAAGGTTTGTACTAATTGCCAGTATGTCTGAATTTGAGAACAAGACCAAACACAGTGTAATAAATCTGCGCTAGGTTCTTTACATTTTGGACAATATGTCAAGAAATCATCTGGCATGGTGGAGTAAGAAAAGTTAAAAGCGTAAATTGCCTTATGGAGTAGCCAGAAGTGGATTTCCCTCAATTTCACACTGGGAGTGGCTGCAGTAACATATCGGATGCTATTTAGCAATTTTTGTTCCAAATTATCTGTTTGTATTTCTGCAGCCCATTTCCGGAGAAAAGGGGGAGGAGATTTGTGTAAGGAATCAACACATATCCTACGGTATATTTGTGAAATAGATAAGGTGAGAGAAGAATAGGAGCATAGAAAATCAAAATCATTCGTTTTTTCTGCCTTTGCACAAGATTTAACTCTATTAATAGCAAAAGAACACAGTTGTTCAAATAAAACCTGGTGATGGGGAGGGATAACATACATGTCTCTAAATTTTTCCCAAGATAACAACTCTCCCTTATCTGAGTCCAGTAAGTTACTTAAGTCAGTGATTTGTTTTTGTTTCTATACCATATAGTCAGGATTGATGTTACCATGCAGAAAGAGGGGATTGTCCCATAATGGGAAAAACTTAGAAAGACTAAATGGGAGTTTATACAATTTTCTTAAAGCTTTCCATGTGGCCACGGTATCAGCGATAATAACATTGTGTTTTAAATGTGAGGGTAGTTCTGAAATAGAGAAGTGAAGAAGCAAAGCCAAAGGCCAAGGAGAAGAAAGAGCAGACTCCAAGGAATAATTAGAAAAGAAAGAAGTACCGTTAATCCAGTCTCTGATGTGTCTGAAAATGGAAGCCAAATTATAGAATCTGATATTAGGTAATTGAGCACCACCTTTATGTTTGGGGAGGCTGAGAGCATCATATGCTATTCTTGGTCGTTTTGACCTCCAAATAAATTTGGTAAAGGCTGATCTGAGTCGAGAAATATCCTTATGTTTTAGTAGTAAGGGGATCATTTGTAAGGGATACAATAATTTAGCAAATGACATCATCTTAATAAGATGAATACGGCCTAAGATTGAAAGGGGTAAATTTTTCCACCTATCAAGTTCTTGTTCTATTTTTTGGAAGATTGGGATATAATTTAATGAGTAGAGAG
The DNA here is from genome assembly GCF_027789765.1 of Dendropsophus ebraccatus. Taxonomy (NCBI): domain Eukaryota; kingdom Metazoa; phylum Chordata; class Amphibia; order Anura; family Hylidae; genus Dendropsophus; species Dendropsophus ebraccatus. The sequence goes on along the minus strand of NC_091462.1, from coordinate 73,424,607 downwards.
AAGAAGGGGTATGTCCAATTTTAATTCCTAAATATAAAAGGTGTTGTTTTAGCTATACCTATACCTTCAGGGTAAATATGGGGAGCCAAGTGTGGTATTAAGGGTAACAATTGGCTTTTAGTAATATTAATTTTAAAACCAGAAAATGAGCCAAAGTTTTTCAAGATTTTTAAAACACCAGGGATGTGTGATGTGGGATTTTCTAGGAATAATAAGATGTCATCAGCGAAGCAAGCTATACTTACTTCTTCATTGCCTACTTGAATGCCTTTAAATTCGGGTGTGAGGAGAAGAAATCTAATTAAGGGCTCTAATGCTAAATCAAAAAGAAGGGGGGACATTGGGCAACCTTGTCTGGTTCCTTTAAGGATTGGGAAAGTGTCAGACAAGAATCCAGGTGTATGAATGCGAGCTATTGGGTTCAGGGCCGCTTTAACCAGAGGGCACATGGTGCACGTGCACCGGGCCCACTGGTTAAAGGGGCCCCCCGAGCAGGCCGGCCGTTGCTATGTGCGACCAATGCAGTCGCACAGGGCTCCGGCCACCAGCCTGTCAGGGGGGAGCGCCATGGATGGGTAATCTACTTACCCCTCCATGGCGCCCCCTGCATGGCCCCCCCGGCGTTCGCCGCTGCCCCCGCCCGCTGCTGCTGCGGCGCTTCAGCGCTGCAGCAGCAGTGACACTGACAGAGAGAGAGCCATTGGCTCCCTCCCTGTCAGTCCCTCTTGAGGCTGCACTTCCTGCGGTCACAAGAGGCCGCACTCTCCCTCTAGCGCCCGACGTCACTGGAGCGTCGGCGCGAGGGTAAGGGGAGTGCAGCCTCTTGTGACCGCAGGAAGTGCAGCCACAAGAGGGAAGAGAAGAGGAACGCAAGGACCTAGGTGAGTAACAGTGTTTGTTTTTTTCAATGTTATATGGGAGGGGGAGCTATATACTATGGGGGGGGGCACAGGGGGCTATATACTATGGGGGGGCACAGGGGGCTATATACTATGGGGGAGGACAGGGGGCTATATACTATAGGGGGGGACAGGGGGCTATATACTAGGGGGGAGCACAGGCGGCTATATACTACTGGGGAGCACAGGGGAGCTATATACTATGGGGGAGCACAAGGGGCTATATACTATGGGGGAGGACAGGGGGCTATATACTATAGGGGAGGACAGGGGGCTATATACTATGGGGGAGCACAGGGGGCTATATACTACTGGGGAGCACAGAGGAGCTATATACTATGGGGGAGCACAAGGGGCTATATACTATGGTAGAGCACAGGGGGCTATATACTACTGGGGAGCACAGGGGGCTATATACTACTGGGGAGCACAGGGGAGCTATATACTATGGGGGAGCACAGGGGGCTATATACTACTGGGGAGCACAGGAGGCTATATACTACTGGGGAGCACAGGGAGCTATATACAATGGGGGAGCTTAGGGGGCTATATACTATGAGGGAGCACAGGGGAGCTATATACTATGGGGGAGCACAGGGGGCTATATACTATGGGGGAGCACAGGGGAGCTATATACTATGGGGGAGCACAGGGGAGCTATATACTATGGGGCAGCACAGGGGAGCTATATACTATGGGGGAGCACAGGGGAGCTATATACTATGGGGGAGTACAGGGGAGCTATATACTATGGGGGAGCACAGGGGACTATATACTACTGGGGAGCACAGGGGTCTATATACTATGGGGAGCACAGGGAAGCTATATACTATGGGGGAGCACAGGGGAGCTATATACTACTGGGGAGCACAGGGGAGCTATATACTACTGGGGAGATCAGGGGAGCTAAATACTACTGGGGAGCACAGGGGGCTATATACTACTGGGGAGCACAGGGGGCTATATACTATGGGGGAGCACAGGGGGCTATATACTATGGGGGAGCACAGGGGGCTATATACTATGGGGGAGCACAGGGGAGCTATATACTATTGGGGAGCACAGGGGGCTATATACTATTGGGGAGCACAGGGGAGCTATATACTATTGGAGAGCACAGGGAGCTATATACTATTGAGGAGCACAGGGGTCTATATACTATGGGGGAGAGCACAGGGGGGCTATATATTATGGAGAGCACAGGGGGGCTATATACTATTGGGGAGAGCACAGGGGGCTATATACTATTGGGGGGAGCACAGGGGGGCTATATACTATTGGGGGAGAGCACAGGGGGGCTATATACTATTGTGGGAGAGCATAGGGGTCTATATACTATTGGAGAGCACAGGGGGGCTATATACTATTGGGGGAGAGCACAGGGGGGCTATATACTATTGTGGGAGAGCACAGGGGGGGCTATATACTATTGTGGGATGGCACAGGGGTCTATATACTATGGGGAGAGCACAGGGGGGCTATATATTATGGAGAGCACAGGGGGGCTATATACTATTGGGGAGAGCACAGGGGGCTATATACTATTGGGGGGAGCACAGGGGGCTATATACTATTGGGGGAGAGCACAGGGGGGCTATATACTATTGTGGGAGAGCATAGGGGTCTATATACTATTGGAGAGCACAGGGGGGCTATATACTATTGGGGGAGAGCACAGGGGGGCTATATACTATTGTGGAAGAGCACAGGGGGGCTATATACTATTGTGGGAGAGCACAGGGGGGGCTATATACTACTGGGGAGAGTGCACAGGGGGGCTATATACTAATGGGGGAGCGCACAGGAGGGCTGTATATAACTGGAGGAGCACATGAGGGGCTATAAACTACAGGGACACCTTAAAACTATGGAGGCACAGAGGGGTGTAACTATGTAGGTGTACAGAGGGGTGTAACTACTGTATAGGGGTACAAGGGACCTAACTACTGTATGTGTTGGAGCCTAAAATATTTGTCTGGCAGATTCTGGATAGAAGATTCACAGCCAGGAGAAGACTTCAAGGTGGCCCAGGCTGGATGGAGAGAAAAAGAAAAGGTGACAGACTCTGATCGGAGAAGATGCCCCCGGTGAGTCACTGGATGTAACTGCACTCTGTTATAGGGTTGTAGTGTTAGGGGTCATGATGTGGCGGTATTATGTAATGGTATCATTGGTGATATCTTTCTGTTTTGTTCAGTGCAGTTTTTATGTAATATGTAATCACTGTATGGTGGAAATAGTGTTATAAGGTAACTACTGTATGTATTGGGGCTCTTAATACAGTGTGGGGGCAAATTCAGTACATTATACAATGTGCCGAAAGGGAAGGGGGGGGCCCACTCTTGAGGGCTGTGCACTGGGCCCACCAATGTATTAAAACGGCTCTGATTGGGTTATTGTATATGGTACAGATAAGATCTTTAAAAGGTCCTGTAATGCCATAACGAGAGAGGGTCACATCCATCCATTCCCAGTTAAGATTATCAAATGCCTTTTCAGCGTCTAAGGCAAGCAGTCCTGGTGAATGGTTTGGATTTTACCTTCGTCGTACTAATTCCTGTACGGTTAGAACTGTCCTAATATGAGTTATCGCTGAGCGGCCCTTTATAAAGCCAACTTGGTGGCTACTAATCAACTTAGGGAGAAATAAAGCAAGCCGGTCAGCCATAATTTTCGTAAGAATTTTTAAATCTTGATTTATAAGAGAAATAGGCCGATATGAGGATGGAAGTTGTGGGTCTTTCCCTTGTTTATGGAGTAAACTAATATAGGCCATTTCCCCTGAAGGTAACATGCATTTATTATCTACTATATGTTGATATACTTTTTGGAGAGTTGGAACCAGATCAGTATTTAGAACTTTATAAAATTCCCCACTAAATCCATCTGGCCCTGGTGTTTTATTATTATGAAGGGAAGATATTGTTTTAGAGATATCCTCAGGAGAGATGGGGGCATTTAATGATGCCAGAGAAGATTCATCCAATTTGGGAAGATTCAGAGACTGGAGAAACTGTTGACCCGCTAAAGGATCTATAAGATCAGAAGGGTAAAGGGATCGGTAAAATTTTTGAAGAATATTAGAAATAGTTTTTGGATCAGAATGTAATAAACCATTATGATCTTTCATATTTTTGATATGGGAAATAGGGTGTTTACTCTTTGCTAAGTTAGCTAATAATTTTCCTGTTTTATTACCATATTTATAAAGACGAGAAAAATAGTGATCTTTATATAAATTATTACGTTTTTCTTGAGCTAATTCAAATTCCTTTTTTGCTATACACCAAAGGGATTTATTTTGTTCAGAAGGTAAAGATAAGAAGGTAGTGTATGCATTACGAAGTTTAGTAGTAAGAGTATTGTAAGAGGTGGTCGCTTCTTTTTTACGTGCAGAGAGATAAGAAATTATATTGCCCCTTAGTACAGCTTTGGCAGTTTCCCAGAACAGTATAGGAGTTGTGGTATGTTGCGAATTAGTGTCGCAAAACTGTGACCACCATTTTTGAAGAAGATTTTTGAAGACTTCATCTGAAGCTAAAACTGCTGGGAATCTCCAAATAATGTCTGTTCCTTTAGGGTAAGAATCACGTAGGGTTAAAGTAATCGGAGAATGGTCAGATATAACCATATCATTTATGAGTCATCTAGTAGGCTCAAGGCTCCCTGTGAGACTAACATATAGTCAAGTCTGGACCAAGCCATCTGAGAATGTGAGAAAAAAGAAAATTCTCTTTCTTCAGGATGAAGATGACGCCAGGAATCCACTAGATGAGTACTAGATAACAAATTTGTTAAAAATAATTCAGGAGGAGGAGAATTCCTTGTCAGAGGAGTGGAACGTTTCCTATCTTCATGCGGGTGTAAAACTGTATTGAGGTCACCTCCTACTATTATTTTGGATTCACCATCTTGAAGAAAGGACGATTCTAAGTGTTGGAAAAATGGAGCTCGTCTGTTATTAGGGCCATAAACATTATATAAGCTTATATGTCCAGATGGAGTATCCAAAATCATGTGGTGAAATCTCCCTTCTGAGTCTGAGGTTTGAGAAACAATAGAGTGGACAAAATTTCTATGAATAAGAGTTACCACACCACACTTCCTATTTTGAGCAGGAGATCCAAAGACTTCACCTACCCAAAACCTTTTCATTCTAACATAATCTGATTCAGACAAATGAGATTCCTGTAATAACGCTTCATCCGCTCCCAGTCTTCTAAGGTGTTTAAGGATGAGCACTCTTTTGGAAGGAGAGCGCAAACCTTTTACATTCCAAGAAACGATTTTCATAAAAGCCAGGAGCGGATAAAGTGATAAGAGGCAGGCACCCCAAGAGCACACAGCAGTAGTAGGGATAAGAAAAATATAGATGAGAGATTCATGTTACAATTACACCTGAGAGCATAAAAAATGAAAAAAACCTTACATAATATATACAGAGAGCAGTATAGCAATAATATTGCAATATATCTAAATCTTACAACTAAATAAGCGAAAGAAAGTTGGTATAAGACTTCACTTTTTTCACACAGAAACATACAGAGTATTCGCTGACTCCGAGCGGGCATATAGCCTGGTGAGAAAATAGAAAGATACAAGAAAAAGAAGAAATAGAAAACAAATAGAAACATGGCGAGAAAACGTAACTGGCTAATATCAATAATACTACATAGCAATATCTCTTCCTATACATTTTCCTATTCAAGCAGGATTTGTACAAGTAAACAAATGCCATGACTAATTTGGTAAAGGAAAACTCTTTCTTTAAGGTGAAACCTTAGGAAGTCATAGTAGAATAGGAGGAGCATAAGTAAAGGGAGAAAATGATGGAATATAAAGGAATAGGAGATATAAATAAATATCTGAAGTAAGATGATGACTCTTGTTAGACATGTTAGTCAGTATAGTTCATCACTCCATATCTGCTGAAGGAGATGTAGGACTATCAAGACGTCGTCTCTTGTTCTTATCCCCAGGGGGAGTAGCAGAAATCGGGTCTCTCAAATTCTCTAGGAGAGATGAAGCTTCTTCAGGGGTCTGGTATACACTGGTAGATCCGCCTGATTTGAAGACTTTTAGAATAGCAGGGAAGAGGAGTGCAAATCTAAGTTGCTGCTGTACTAGAGCCGTACATATTGGTGCAAATGCTTTTCGTTTTTGGACTACTGTAGCAGAATAGTCATTGAATATCAGAATTTTGTGACCTCCTATAAGAACTTCAGTTTTCATTTTCCTAAACGCCTGTAAAATAGCAGCTTTATCTGCATAATTAAGATATTTGACTATCACTTGTCTCGGTTTGTTAGTAGTCGCCTTTTTGGAAGGGGTTAAAGTGTTTGCTGGAGGGCCTATACGATGTGCCCTTTCTACTTGACAAGAGCCTTGTAAACCTAGGGTCTGTGGTAATTCTGAGGTACAGATGATGGATAATTGTGACAGTGGTATGCTTTCAGGCAGACCTATTATGAGAAGGTTACTCCGTCTTGATCTATTTTCTAGATCATCTGTCTTGTCCCTTAATTTTGCTGTAAGTTTCATAGTTGTTTGTAGCTTAGATTTAGTCGTGGCTAGTTCATCCTCCACTAACCCTAGGCGCTCTTCTAATTCATGTATTTGGGAGGTATGATGAGAAATGTCTCGCTGTATAGTAGATAGTGAGGTCATTATAGTGGCTTCCAAGGAAGCAGTAATGTCTGGTATTATTATTTTGGCCACTTCTATGGCTAGTGATTTACAGGAAATAGACAGTCCAGGAATAAAAGATTCAGTGTTGGGGTCATTTGTGACCATTTCAGAAGAAGCAGGAGGTGAATGATTTATATTTGTGTCTCCTGTGGTGATGTGCTGCGCTGCTGTGTGAGGAGACACAGCCATCTTGGATTTTGTTTTCTCCCTCTGTGGGAGAGGTATAGAGGAAGAGGGGGCTCTGTGTTGCTTCCCAGCGCGCTGCTGTTGTTTCTCCATGTCCCTAACGGGTAGAGGAGTATGTCAGGCGCTCTGGTATTTACCGTGGTAACGGGTAACAGCTGGGAGCCGAGTCTATAGCGAGTTACTGTGGGAGCTCCTTCACAGTGCTGCCATCCTGTGCGCGCTGGAACTGGAAGTCCCAACCCCAAAATATTATTTATGAAAATATAAATTGGTGAAATCGAATGAAAAAAAAGAATGCAATATGGTAACTTCTAGGGGGTTCCTGTGTCTACGTAATGTACTATACAGTAAAAGTGACATGATACCATTATTCTATAGGTCAGTCCAAACACAACCACATGCAGGTTTACACAGATTCTCTGTTATATATATTTTTTTATGGAATCCTTTTTTTTGCAATCAATTATTAATAAAATGTGACGCCTATAACGGTTTTAGTTTTTTACCTAAGGGGCGCCATGATCTCTACTTTTTATCAATACCATATTTGTGTAGATAGGACATTTTGATCACTTTTTATTGATTATATATATATATAATGTAACAAAAAATCAGCAATCCTGATGCTTTTTTCCCTCTTCATTTACGCCATTCACAATACAATTGTTATATTTTAATAGATCGGACAATTACACAAACTAGGGTATATAATATGTTCATTTATTTATTTTTGTTTTATTTATATAATGGGACAGGGGGTGATTTTAACTTTTATTGAGGGAGGGGCTTTGGGGGACTTTTACCTGCAATCATTAGATTGCATACACAGTGCGATAGGCGCTCTGCTCATTGAGCCTGCCTGTGGCAGACTTAATCAGCAGAGCGCCGATCGGACTGCACGGAGAAAGGTAAGAGCCCTCCTTCGGTCCGTGAAAGCGATCTGGACCCCCACAGTCACACTGCGAGGGTCCCGATGGGTAAGTGACAGGAGATTGCGGCATTTAAGGCTTTAATGACACACTGCGGCGCGATTGCTGCAGACTGTCATTAACGGTGAGGGCCTCCACCTGCTATGAAGCAGGATAAACATCCAGGACGTACAGTTATGTCCAGGGTCATCTGGTGACAGGTGGCCAGGGTGTAACTGTACAACCAAGGTCGTCTAGGGGTTAAATGAGTAAAAAAATTGTTCACAAACTTTTCCAACTGATGGAATTGATTACATTTTATTTTTGTTTCCCCCCCCCCCCCAGCTATGGCAGAGAAAGAAATAAAACACCTTTAAACATTCTACCCTAAACTGCCTTCCATTTTTCCCAAATCTTCTTAAAACTACTTTTTTTGATGCTCGAGAAGCTATACTCTCATAACTTTTAATGTTTTCCACTAAATTAGACCATTCCCTCACCTGTGGGGTGACATCGTCCATCCAGTGCCCTACAATAAGGACCTTTGCGCGCAAAAATTTTTACGTAGTGTTCCTCCCTCCCCATCATCTTCTACTCCTCCGAAAACAATCTTGGCTGCTGTAAAATGAAGCAACCTGCCCAAGCAGTGTTCCGCATGAGTTACAGATTTAGTCCAAAATTTGTCTTAGGGCAAGACCAAACTTAATGTACAAGATCTGCCCTTTCTTCTCTGCATTTTCTCCAGCATATCACCTTATTTTCATGTATCTCAGACAGAAATCTTGGTGTGTAATGTAGGCAGTAGAGAAGCTTTAAGTGAATAATTCTATGAGCTTACCAAAATTTTTAACACTTAACTCCCAAGTCTGTTCCGAAATGTATCCCAGTGCCTTTTCCCACTTATTCCGTGCTCTAAGTGAGACGTTTTAACCTCCCCTATCAACAATCTATAAACCTTAGTAAGGCGTTTTCTCCTATGCGCACTAAGCATTCTATCACCTCCTGCGAATTAACTTGTAGGGAGGACTTGTGCTTCTCTTTCCTGTTGGATCCTTCTTCTGGATTTGGCACAAAAACTACAAAGTGCATTTGAAGTAACTTAGGTTTTAGAACTGAATTCAGTAAGATTTTTGGACACAGTTGGTGGAAGTTGGTAGAGGGGAACTTTTTTATCTTTAACCCTTAGACGACCCAGGGCGTATAGTTACGCCATGGAAGTCTGTCCCCAGACGACCTAGGGCGTAACTGTACGTCCTGGGTGGTTCTCTCGCTATGAAGTGTGCTCCGGAGCGGAGCGCGCTTCATAGCAGGTGGGGGCCGGCTGCAATCAGCAGCCGGGACCTCACCGGTAATGACACACTGCAGCGATCGCGCTGCCGCGTGTCATTAACCCCTTAAACGCCGCGACCACAGCGTTTAAGTGTAAGTGACAGGGGGAGTCCCCTGTCACTTACCGATCGGGACCCCCGCAGTGTGACTGCGGGGGTCCCGATCAGTAAAACGGACCGCCGGAGGTCTGTCACCTTCCTCCGTGCGGTCCGATCGGCGATCTGCTGCACTAAGCCTGCACAGGCAGGCTCAATGAGCAGATCGCCGATAACACTGATCAATGCTATGCCTATGGCATAGCAATGATCAGTGTGTGTAAACACACTAGCAGGCCCGGACTGATAATCCGGCAGGCCGGGCAAATGCCCGCTGGGCTGCTCAGATTATCAGTCCGAGGGCCGCCGACCAACCCCCCTCCGCTAGCCCTACCGGCCGCCGCCGCTCTGAATCTGCTGCTGCTGTTGTCTGCTTACATTTTCCGTCATCAGCAGCCCGATGCAGACCGGCCCCGGAGTCTCACAGCTCCAGCCCCGCGGCGCCTGCACCTCTCTCATCTACTGCTCTGTGGCCGCCAGTAACGGATGACGTCACACGTCCGCCGACGTGCAGTAGATGAGAGAGGTGCAGGCGCTGCGGTGCTGGAGCTGTGAGACTCCGGTCTGCATCGGGCTGCTGATGACGGAAAATGTAAGCAGATAACAGCAGCGGACCAGAGAGGACCGGAAAGAATCTGCTGGATCCGAGGTGAGTATACTTTTGTTGTTTTTTTTACAATGTGGGGGCTGTACAGAGAGCCACATTTACTATGTGGGGGGCTGCATGGGGGGGGGATAATATGCTGGGGGCTATACTATGTGGGGGCTGACTACACAGGGACCTATACTATGTAAGGGGCTACAGGGGGGGGTAATAACATGTTGGGGGCTATACTATGTGGGGGCTGACTACACAGGGACCTATACTATGTGGGGGGCTGCATGGGGGGGATAATATGTTGAGGGCTTTACTATGTGGGGGCTGACTACACAGGGACCTATACTATGTGGGGGGCTACAGGGGGGGGTAATAACATGTTGGGGGCTATACTATGTGGGGGCTGACTACACAGGGACCTATACTATGTGGGGGGCTACGGGGGGGGGGGGTAATAATATGTTGGGGGCTATACTATGTGGGGGCTGACTACACAGGGACCTATACTATGTGGGGGGCTACGGGGGGTTGTAATATGTTGGGGGCTATACTATGTGGGGGCTGACTACACAGGGACCTATACTACGTGGGGGGCTACATGGGGGGGTAATATTTTTGGGCTATACTATGTGGGGGCTGACTACACAGGGACCTATACTATGTGGGGGGCTACACAGAGGGGGGATAATATGTTGTGGGCTATACTATGTGGGGGCTGACTACACAGGGACCTATACTATGTGGGGGGCTACAGGGGGGGATAATATGTTGGGGGCTATACTATGTGGGGGCTGACTACACAGGGACCTATACTATGTGGGGGGCTCCAGGGGGTGGGAATAATAGGTTGCGGTTATACTACGTGGGGGCTGGCTACACAGGGACCTATACTATGTGGGGGGCTACACCATGGCGGGAATAATATGTTGGGGGCTATACTATGTGGGGGCTGACTGCACAGGGATCTATACTATGTGGGGGGCTACACGGGGGGGGGTAAATTTTTGGGGGCTATACTAGGTGGGGGCTGGCTACACAGGGACCTATACTATGTGGGGGGCTACACCGGGGCGGGAATAATATGTTGGGCTATACTATGTGGGGGTTGGCTACACAGGGACCTATACTATGTGGGGGCTACAAAGGTAGGATATACTTTGCGGGCTACACAGGGGAAAGGGCTATACTATGTGGGACTGCACAGGGCATCTATATTATGTGTGGGGGCTATATTATTTAGGGGCTGCATATGGGGACCTGTGCTTTATAAGTTCTGCTGCTCAGTGGGACCTATGGTATATGGGGACTGCTGCTCAGGGGAGCCTACTATAGGGGAGCATTGAAGTTGCCTATATAATGACATAACACAGAGGGTCTAATACTATATAGGCACACGGAGCTGCTTGACTACTATCTGGAGGCACATATTGGGCCTGACTGCTTATGTAGGAGCACAGAGGGGGCACTGTTACTGTGTAAAGCAATGGGGAATATAGGGTTATGATGAGGTATAAGGTTAGGATGGTGCTGCAGCGTGGAGCCTAAAGTCTTTGTCTCGCAGATTCTGGGGAGATGAGTGATGGCTGGAATAATCTTCATGATGGGCTAAGCCAGATGGAAAGAAGAGGAAAAAACAGACAGCTGTGACTACCATGAACGTCACTTATGATTCATGTAGGAAGACACCTCCTGTAAGTCACTGGATGTAACTGCACTATAGTCACTTTTTGGGTGCATTTACACGTACAGGATCTGCAGCAGATTTGATGCTGGGTTCCGTCATTGAGTAACAATGATATCTGCAGCATGAAATCTGCTGCAGATCCTGTTTGTGTGAACGTACTCTTAAGGTCTGTAGATCCATTATATAGCTGGATCTCTACCTCTATGTGGTCACTGCTAGAGATGAGTGACCTTACAGTAAGTTTAGGTTCACATGAACCCAAATGCTCTGAACTTCATCTCTAGTGAATGCTGAGGCAGAATATTAAATTTTATATACCGGTAGTATAAAGGGAATATTAATTTACAGTACAGCAGTATTATCCAGTCACTGTATGGTGATGATGGTAGTGGTCATGGTGTGCCGTATTATTTGTCCTGTGTATACTTATTTTATTGGTAATACTTGTGTTCACATAGTGGATTTATTCAGTGACAGTATAGTGGTATTAGTCATGTTGTTGTGATGATGGTAGTGGTCACAGTGTTGAGGTATTATCTGTTACTTGTAACTCTTACATAATCCAGTCCTACAAGGAAAGTGGATTATGAAGAAACAAATAGGCTCTGTTCACACACAGTATATGGGGCCATTTAAAACTCTATAATGGCTGGTGTATGGGACTAAAAACCAGAGGGAAAAAGGGACCAGAAGCAAAAATTTTTTATAAAAATCAATTTTGTTTCAACTTGTAACAATGGGGGTTTCAACTTGTAACAATATCAATGTCTTACTAAATATATAGATAGATGGATAAATAAATAGATAATAGATAGATAGATAAAGAGATACATAGATAGATAGATAGATAGATAGATAGATAGGAGATAGATAGATAGATAGATAGATAGATAGATAGATAGGACATAGAGAGATAGATAGATAGATAGATAGATAGATAGATAAAGAGATAGATAGGAGACAGACAGACAGATAGATAGGAGAGATAGATCATAGATAGATAGATAGATAGATAGATAGATAGATAGATAGGAGATAGATAGATAGAAGATAGATAGATAGGAGATAGATAGATAGAAGATAGATAGATAGATAGATAGATAGATAGATAGATAGATAGATAGATAGATAGATAGATAGATAGGAGATAGATAGATAAAGAGATAGATAGAGGTAGAGAGATAAATCCAAGAATTCGCAGCGCTTCCATATGGTGAAAAAACTTGCGGTATTTTATTTCAAAAAATCATCATCCAGTGCAATGTTTCTATCTCATCATGAGACCTTTCTCAAGCATTCTTGAAAAAATAAACAAAGTGGAGGGACTGTGGTGAAAATGCTATAATACGTCTTATAGCATGTATTTATTAATATGTACATTAAACACAAACATGAAAAACAGGTTTTATACTTAGATGATTATAGGTAAAGATATAGGAGGTACGGGGTAAAGGTACGAGATGGGTTACCCCTAGTTTAACCCTGCCTATTGCTGAAGTGGGACCCCCTGGTTTAGGCGTCCCCAAACAACAGGAGGGACTGACCCTGTGCTAGGGTTGTGTAGGTCTTTCCCGTCACAGATGTCAGTTGTCACTGTGTCTGGTAATATAATTTTGTATATTACCAGACACAGTGACAACTGACATCTGTGACGGGAAAGACCTACACAACCCTAGCACAGGGTCAGTCCCTCCTGTTGTTTGGGGACGCCTAAACCAGGGGGTCCCACTTCAGCAATTGACAGGGTTAAACTAGGGGTAACCCATCTCGTACCTTTACCCCGTACCTCCTATATCTTTACCTATAATCATCTAAGTATAAAACCTGTTTTTCATGTTTGTGTTTAATGTACATATTAATAAATACATGCTATAAGACGTATTATAGCATTTTCACCACAGTCCCTCCACTTTGTTTATTTATTCCTAAAAAGCCTAGGACTGTGGGAACTCTCTACCTAAGTTTAATCATTAGGTTCCCCGACCCAACTGCTAAGCTCAAGCATTCTTGAGAAAGGTCTCATGATGAAACAGAAATGTTGCACTGGCTGATGATTTTTTGAAATAAAATACCACAAGTTTTTTCACCATATGGAAGCGCTGCGAATTCTTGTATTTGTTTGAATAGGGGACGTGGTTCCAGTCTCCATTGCTGGCACTCCAATCACTTTTTCTGTGAGTGCACTCCATTCTGCTGTTTAGATAGATAGATGGAACTGAGGTGCAATACAACACAACACGACCTAAGGACACAGTGTGATATGGTATGTGGGCTGGAGGGGTGTGAGTGCCAGGGCTGATTTTCAGTCCCAGTCCGGCCCTGCACACTAGTGTATGTAAAAGTCCCCCAAAGGGACTTCAAATATGTAAAAAAAAAAAAAAAAGTTAAAAACACTAACACACTACCCCAAAACCCCTCCCCCAATAAAAGTTGAAATCACCCCCCTTTCCCATTATATAAATAAAACATATAAAAATAAATAAACAATTAAACATATAATATACCGTAGCATGCGTAATTGTCCAATCTATTAAAATATTACAAGCGTCATTGCGAACAGAGAAACGCGTACACGAAAATAGGGAAAAAAGTGCACGGATTACCGATTTAATGTTACATTATATATTAAAAAAAAATTAATAAAAAGTGATCAAAACGTCCGATCTTCACAAATATGGTATTAATAAAAACTAGAGATCATGGCGGAAAAAATGACACCCCATACAGCCTCATAGGTGAAAAAATAAAACTGTTATAAGCGTCACAATAGTCCCATTTTATTTATAATTGCCAAAAAAAAGGATTTCATTTAAAAAAAATATATAAACATTAGAGAATCTGTGTAACCTGCATGTGGTTGTGATCGGGCTGACCTATAGAATAATTGTATCATGTCGCTGTTACCATATAGTGTATTACGTAGACACAGTAACCCCCCAAACGTTACCATATTGCATTCTTTTTTAGGATTTCACCAATTTATATCTTCATAAATAATATATTTTGGATTCCATCATACATGTTATGGTAAAATGAAAGACGCCATTACAAAGTACAACTATTCCTGTAAAAAACAAGCACTTACATGGCTTGTAGATAGAAAACTGAAAGTGCTGGAGCTCTTAGAAGGGGAGGAGGGAAAAACGGAAAGACTAAGATCAAAATTTGCGCGTTCCACTGGGTCATTTTGGGCCTGGTCCTCAAAGGGTTAAAGGGGTACTCCAACATAATGTAAATAAATAAACCTGCTTCAAAAAAATATAGCTTTACTTCCTTAATGGTCTGCCCCAGTTCTGAAATCACCAAAAATCCATTTGTTAGGGGGGGTCTCAGCTCTGTATTTTGTGTTTGTATTGCCTGGTTGAGCAGTTGCTCAGTACTACAAGTTCCAGAAGGCTTTGTTTTCTCTCAGCTCTTTATCACAGCCCTCCTGACCAGCCCACTCCCCTTCCCTAACCATCCTGTCAGTTCCCTACCCAAAGCTGTTGCAAAACATCTGATTTCACTGTAGACTATTGCACAGTAAAGTTGCAACACCTGCTTCTTTTACTCTTTGTCTGCTCAAATCTAGAATGGAGGGGTTATCCAATGCCACTTTCTTGTCTCCAGTTCAAGTGCGGTTTGCAATTAAACTCCATTCACTTTAATGAAGCAAACCCCCGCCCAAGCTGGAGACAAGAGTGGTGCTGTCTCTGGAAGAAAGTGGCCATGTTCTTGTAGCGCTGGATAACCCCTTTAAACTCTTGGCTCGGGCACTAGGGAATAGGTTGACACGGGTAATCACTTCTTTGATTCACTGTGATAAATCTGGCTTCATGCCTGACCGCTCAACTGCCCTTAACCTACGTCGCTAACATGTGAATATACAGCTGGGGGCGGGAGATGCGGAGTGGCCATCGGTGGTCTCACTCGACGCTGCAAAAGCTATCAACAGCGTCGAATGGGCCTTCTTATGGGCTGTCATACAACGGATTGGTATTGGACCTGCCTATCTTAAATGTGTGCAATTATTAAACTCACAACCGATGGCGAGAGTAAGGGCTAATGTAGGCCTGTCTGAGAGGTTCTCGCTGGGGAGGGGCACAAGGCAGGGCTGCCCTTGTCGCCCCTTATCTTCGCAATCACCGTTCAACCACTGGCATGTTTATTGAGTACATCTACGGCCTTCCAAGGCTTCCACAGGGAAAATATAGAGGAGTGTGTTTCGCTTTACGTGGACGACATGCTCCTATATGTACGCGATGTACTCACCTCCCTCCCTAATATAATTTCTCTGATAAGAGGAGTATCGGACCCACTCTGGTTTATCCATAAATTGGACGAAATCTGTTATATTGCCTCTAAAGCCACTCTCGCCTGCTGCTTCGCTGTCTGCCACTAAATTGCAAGTTGTCACTGAATTTAAATACTTGGGAATTGTTATTACCCCATATATCACAGATTTTATAGGCAAAAATCTTTTACCTCTACTCTCTAAATTGATCTCCAAAATAGCCACCTGGTGTTGGCTTCCATTAACTCCCATAGGTAGGGGTAATCTATTAAAATCATTTTAATGCCCCAATTGCTATATATTATTCATAATTCACCTGTATGGATACCCCTACGGACCTTCCATAAGGTTTAAGGTATATTTCGAGATCTGGTTTGGTGCAAGTGGACACCACAAATCAAACTTGAAATGCTCCAGAGGAACAAAACTGCAGACGGACTAGCCCTTCCAAACCCTTATATATATTTTTGGGCATCTCAACTGCAGCAACTCCCGGGTTTGGGTTGTCACGAAACTATGGAGAGAATGGGGAGACTAATATCTTGGATTAGTGGTCATAGGTTACCTGTTAAGGCCCTACAAACGGGAGATTCTAAATGGAAGGGAAAAGTCCTCCCAACGTTAGTTTTAATGACGAAGGTCTGGACTAAAACAAAAGACATGTTTGCTCTTAAGGGCTTCGCTACCTTTACCCCATTATGGCACAATGCCCTCTTGCCGGAATTCGTTAAATTGGTGGGATTTTCTCCATGGCAGGATAAAGGGGTACTATTTCTGCATCAGATATTGCACGGCGGTGGGATTGCCACTTTTGAATACCTACATACTAACTTTGCCCTCCCACATTCCAGATACTACCAATATTTACAACTTCCTCATGGTTATCAGAAGCAGAACAGACAGACGAAATTGGAAACTACTTCCCATACAATGTTTAGTTATATATCCAAGGGGGACTCTGCCAAAGGCTTAGGGGCCTATTCCACAGAGCGAATCGGCCAAATCAGCCTGATTCGGACGATTATCGCTCCGTTGAGTAGAGAACGATCAGCCAATGATCGTGTCAGTCAGAGTGGTCTGTCAGCCCCGCAAGGCCGATCTGAAGCTGCTGCTACATGCGGGACGCAGGGAGAAGAAGCGCAAGAGAACACCTGTAGCCTGGTGAGGTAATGTATGTTGTTTAACAACAAGGGCTGCAAGGACATCGGTAATGATTGCATAGGGTTTATAAGACACCAGTGTTTCCACACAAAATAGGTGCCTGGCCAAATGCCGATTGTCTGTGATGTAAATCAGAAAATGCCTCATTACTACATATGATTTGGGCTAGTAGCCAACTAGAGGCTTTTTGTTCTGAGATCCTTTCATTGGCAAAACAGGTCTCATAGAAGTGGTTATGCTCACCTCCTAGTGCCCAAGCACCAGGGGGGTTTGGCAGCCCCACATATGTACCATTATTTTATGGCTTCTCAGTTGGTGTACGCTACCTGGTGGTTGGATTTGGATCTCAGTAATGCAGCAGTGGCCTTGGTTGGCTCATATAAGGGTCTGACTAACACACTTTATAGATACATCCCCTCCTCCTCTTGGCCTTCTCTGTTGTCCAGAGGGTGTGGTCGGTGGTATCCAAACTGCTGCCTTCTCCTCCCTTTTCTGCACGAACTCCCATGTGGCTGAACTCACATTTGCCTGAGCTCATAGGTCTCCCAGGTGCTGCTCTGTGGGGTAAACATGGGGTCCGTTATTTGTCTCACATATTTTCCCCTGCCAACGAGTTCTACCCCTTTTCTACCATGTGTGAATTATATGATGTACAACGTACAGCCTTTTTTCATTACCTGCAGTTACGGCATGCTGTTCAGACTGTTTGATAGCCTCACGGTCCCCCTAGAATTCATGCTGAGAAGCTTTTGGGTACCATGGACCTTACCAAACCCCTGACTCAGTTAGTTAATGTTATGCCCTAATGATAAGTCTCCATTTGAGAAAGCCCTTATGAAGTGGTGGGTAGATATCCCGACACTAAGTGATCTGAGGTGGAAGGAGGTGATACACTCTTATTACCCTACGGTGGTGCAAGGGACCGATTAAATCAGTTTCGTTTTCTACAGAGAACATACTATACTCCGGTGAGAATCAGGAAGATGGGGGTGATGTCCTCTGATACCTGTTTTAGCTGTCAGACTGACATCAAGGCTTTCCTCCACGCTGTGTGGGACTGTCCTAAAGTGCAGGCCTTCTGGCACTTCGTCCTGCAATTTCTGTCTGATCACTTTGAATTCCCATTTCTCTGTACCCCGTTTGGCTGGTAGGCATTATAAATGAGGTCACGCACAACAAATATTACAGATTATCCATCAGATTTCTTTTATTTTGCGCAAAAAAAAATAATTGCGATGGAATGGAAACGCACAGCTGTTCCTTCACTGGCTCGCCGGAAACAGCTAGTCAATAAATATGTCCCCCTGTATCAGGTCCTTTATGATGTTTAACTCCTTACGGGGTACTGGGGGGATACTGCTACGCCTCCACATATGGATGTTGAGTGTCTTGTCTTTGTAGTCCGCCCTCTTTATGTCCTCTTGGTTGCGTGCCCTTGCAGCAGGTAATTCTCCTCCTGGAATTACACCCAATGCTATTCACCCTGAGCCTCCAGTTGGTTACATTGGCTCCTCCTATTGTTTGTGATGCCTGATGGTGTGTTCATGTTCTAGTTCTCTGGGCGGATTGTGACTGGTTGTTACTATGCTTGTACACTATGTAAAAAGTTTAAATTCTTTAAAAAAAAAAAAAAAAAAAAGAACATCAGTGGAGAGTAAAAATCAAATGCTGGGCAGCTGCTGCCAGCACAAACACAATCATGGGGTACTATAAAAGACACAGAAGCTCACGCCAGGGTTGCAATGAAGTCTTCAGATGCAGCTGTCAAGCTGTCAGCTACATCTGAAGACTTAATTAGCGGGCATGGCGATCAGACCGTGCCCGCTAATAGCCACGGTCCGCTTTGAACCCCCCTAGGCGGCCCAGGACGTACGGGTACGCCCAGGATTGTCTAGGGGTTACGATGAAAGGTTTTACCATCATCACAGATGGGGATTCTTTACTGTAATATCAGTAAAACCAAGGAACTTCCTGCTACACAATGTTTTATGATTAACTAATAAAACAAGTTAAACAGACCATATACCTGGCTTCAAAATATAATTTATAGGTACTAAAATGTAAGTAAAGGTTGGGGATTTCTGGAGATGGGGCTTTGATCCAGGGATTTATTTTTTGTCTAGATCTTTTCCTTGTATAGGGGAACAGTTATTGCCTCTAGGTGGATTTCTGACATCTTCAGGATAAACATGTTAATATTATAGGTTTGACATGACTTCTTTTAACTATGTAAATATGTAACATGTCTAAATAATGCAAATTACTTTGCATAGAAAAATATGCCTTACAGGCCTTACGAACCTGTGGGACTGTAAAAGAAAGCATGGCCCTGACAAGAGAGCTGTCAACTAAAGCAATAAAAAGGATGATAAAACTTCTTGCAGATAGAAAATTAAGATAGATGTAGCAAAGGATGTTGGTTGTTCCCATTTCAGGTATAACAAAAAGCAGAAGGTTAACATACAGGTAGACCAAGCAAGACCTCAAAATATCAGGGTAGAAAACTTAAGCAATATGTCCTCCTGAAAACAGAAAATGCACAACATAAATTAAAACAGTAGTCACCATTTGTAAAAAAAAAAATGCAAATAATCAGCTGAATGATGTGGGACTTGAATGTAGAAAAGAATCTAGAACCAGTACTAATAGTTAAACAGAAGGAAACAAGGTTACTGTAAAGCCAGCGCTTCTCAATTCCAGTCCTTATGGCCACTAACAGGTCATGTTTTGAGGATTTCCTTAGTATTTCACAGGTGATATAATTATAATCAGGTATTATCACAGGTGTTTTTTGTATGGGATAGCCTAAAAACCTGACCTGTGGGTGGGCCATGAGGACTGGAATTGAGAAGAAATGCTGTAAGCTAAACTGAAATGACCAGGGAGCGTGGAGTGCAGGGCTGGGTGATTAATGAAATTAATTTAACCATCCACTGACACACAGGTTAAGCTTTCCCATCCGCGTGGTGACCTGTGACCTCTGCAGAGCCCGTGTGCATCCTCCTCAACCTCCCCGTGCAGCATCCACATTCCTCTGCAGTCTTCCCTTCCTGTTCCCCTGCTGGATTTTAAATAGGTAAAATTATTTGTCCTCTCATCTATCGATCTGCCTGTCTATATCAGGCATGTCAAACTCTGGCCCGCGGTGCCATTCTTTTTGGCCCACCACGCAAATTACAATTTGTATTACATCTGGCCCACAGACATTGCATTAGATTATAATATGGGTGGTCCAGACGGCTGCTTGGACCGCCCATTTTATAATCTTGTAGACCAAAGGACAGGACGGCCCCATATCCTTATATGAGAAGGTAAGTGCGTTGCCGTACCTCCATGGCAGAACCGGCAGGATGAGTTAAGTATGGGGGAGCTGTCCAGGGGTGACAGGTTCCATTTTACAACTATTGTAGGGGCTGGATATTATATAAGGGCTGGGGGAGGGCTGGCTACTGTATGAGACAATTGGGGGAGGGCTGGGCAAGTTCTCTGAACAGCCCAAGGCCCATAGTACAGGTGATCTGTCACTGGTGTCAATGTCACTGCTGTACAAACCACCCATGATGCCAAATGCTTTCTGCCATAGAGGAGCCAGCATACTAGGCCACGGGCCAGTCATCGCCATAGGATGGTGGTACATGTGTTATGGGTGGTTCATGCAGAGAGGAACCCTCCGTCTAGCAACACCAAGTGGTCTAGCACACCACGATTGCCTGTCCCTAGCAAAAGGGGGGGGGGGGGGGTTGGTGTTTAATCATGTCATAGCAATTTATCACATCATTTTTCATAGTGCACAACGATGGAAGACACACGCTGCTCTGATAGTGCCAGGAACACCACATGCACTCTTCAATAATTATCAAGGTTGGCCCCCAACTTTGTCCAATTCTTTTCATTTTGGCCCACTATGTATTTGAGTTTGACACCCTTGGTCTATATCATCAATATTTCTATGTCTTCTCGCTCTTTCATGATCAAGTCACAGTAGTGGTACCATTCTTTAGTGTCCAGCAAAAAATGTTATACTATGTATTCATAATCTCTGCATTGCATGACTAGCAGTATTTTGCAACCAAGGATTAGTATTTGCTCAGTATTTTTCGACCAAAACTAGGAGTAAATTAAAAACACAGAAAGGGTATGTTCAGACACTGCTGAAATTGAGAGGATGGCCATCATTTAACCTCAAATAACGGCTGTTATTTCAAAACAGCGGCAATGGTTTTAAAATAAGGACAATTATTTGCCATTAAATGACGGCCGTCCTCTCAATTTCAGCAGTGTGTGAACATAGCCTTTCTGTGTTTTCAATGCACTCCTGGTTTTGGTTGAAAAATAATGAACAAAAATACTGTGCGAGAACATGGCCTAAATATGTATTCCCATCCTATAAAGTAATGGCATGTCACTAGAAAATAGAGATTAAAATTAAGAATCGCCTAAATAAGAGGGCAGGGGAGGAGGTTTTATTTTTAGGCCATATCGCCCAGCCCTAGTAGAGTGTGTGATTTTTTTTGTGATAAATTATAAATCTGCATTGGCCAAGATGATGCTGGTTCTCATGTCTGGTGCCATTCTAGTACTCAATGGTATGACCAGCAAATAGATCACCATCTAATTAAAAATGTATTATGTAAATTGAAAAAACTTGTCCATGACAAAACTCCACTATGTCATCTGCCCTATGAGAATGTTGGAAGCAGCTTGAAGATATAGAATATTGTTTATGATTATTTGTGTGTCTGCCCCTCAAACAGTTCAGTCATAAAAATCTAAAGAGGAAAAAAAAATAACTAGATTTTTTTTGTTTACTCTCTAATTATATCCTCTACTTGAGCTGTGAAAACATACACTATTAATTAACATACTTAAAGGAGTGGTCCGGCGATAAAAAATTATTCACAGAATAACACACATTACAAAGTTATACAACTTTGTAATGTATGTTATGTCTGTGAATGGCCCCCTTCCCAGTGTTTCCCCCCACCCACGCTAGACCCGGAAGTGTGGTGCATTATACTCACCGCATCTCGTGTCGTCCACGGTCTCCGATCGTCAGCAGTGACGTCTTCTTCGGGAGGCCGGCGGATCTTCCCGAGTGCCGGCCACCCTCTGCAGCGTCATCCGAAGCTCAGCCGCGATTGGCTGAGCATAACTGTGCTCAGCCAATCGCGGCTGAGCAGCTGATGATGTGGCCGCGTCATCAGCCGCGATTGGCTGAGCACAGTTATGCTCAGCCAATCGCGGCTGAGCTTCGGATGACGCTGCAGAGGGCGGCCGGCACTCGGGAAGATCCGCCGGCCTCCCGAAGAAGACGTCACTGCTGACGATCGGAGACCGTGGTCGGCATGTGACAGGTAATGTATAGCGCACCACACTTCCGGGTACACGGGTGGGGGTGGTGGGACACGGGGAAGGGGGCCATTCACAGACATAACATACATTACAAAGTTGTATAACTTTGTAATGTGTGTTATTCTGTGAATAATTTTTTATCGCCGGACAACCCCTTTAACTTACATTTGATTCAGGTATGTTTTACGGAAAAAAAATATTTTAGAGAGGTTGTTGGCTCAACTAAATATTTCTAACATGGGCTTAGACTGGAATAAAAAAATGATGCAGGTTGTGAGTAGAAATCTCTTCTCAGTTGAGACCAGGCAGGAATATACATAAATAAATAAATACACACACACACACAATGGTACCTTTGTTTAAAAGTAACTTGGATTGAGATTGTTTTGCGAGAAGAGCTCAAAGTTTTTCAAAATTGTGACTTGGTTTAAGAGCTCCCTGCACTGGGTGCGAGGGGAAGTGGGGGAGGGGCATGGTATGCATAGTGGGGTCTACAGCCCTGTATTCTTACCCAGGAAGTTTCCCTGACCTTTAAAATTATAGCAGTTCCACAGGCTGGGGCTCACATCAGGGGACAGGACTGTGCAGGTAATCACTCAATAGCTTTACCCCCCTCTCTCCCTGGACAGAGGGCTGCTATTATGTGCTCACGCTATACCCTGCTCATTCCTTCCTGCAGTCTCTGTCAGCCCTTGTTTTTCCCATCCTCTCCATTCCAGCTATAATGTGCCTACACTTACACTCAGTTATACACACTGCTGCTATAATGTGCCTGCACTTACACTCAGCCACTGACACTACTGTATAGAAAGGTTTCTGTCACTGTCCTCCTGCACAGCTCTATGATTCTCACTTCCTGATTGGTCCAGGCTCAACACACACCCCTTCCCCATTGCGGTTATGTGACCACACAGACCTCTGACAGCAGCCCTGCTTCTCTATTCTAGCCTGTTGTACTACGCTCCTGCATTTTGGGGATCTACAGCTCCATCCTGTATCTAACAAACTGCTGTTTTTTAATTCTTATGCACTTACTATACATAATACACCACATGCTGCTTACTATACTCTTCAGTAACTTATAATATGACATATCCAGCTTTCTAAATGTTTGTTTCATTTGTTTTACATGTTATTCAGAATATAAAATTATTATTTTGGGGGTGTGGAACCATTTGTCTGCATTTCAATGATTTATGGGAAAATCTGATTTGGTTTAAGAGTGGTTTGGATTAAAAGCACAGTCCTGGAATGAATTATGCTCGTAATCCATGGCACCACATATATATAGATAGCGAATCGCTCATCTCTACTTCCAATGATATTCATTTAGTTTTAGAGAGGTTTTAGCAACTGTAAAGACCCTTTCAACAGGCTCCATCAACCAGTTAGAAGCCATAGTAATTTTTCCCCATCCAAAAACAGATCAGGCTCTTTTATTTCTCCTGAGCATGTAAATAAAGTGGGTCTAAATAAGGATGGCAGTCAAAAGATTTGTATTGAATAAAAGGCATTTTCTCTTTTATTTGCCAAGCCAACAGTTGAGTCTACATAGCTTAAACCACAGAGTATACAAACAGTATTGATCCATATTATGTAGCTTCAGCTAACACAATCTATTTGCTCATTACTACTTAGAAAGTGTAAACAGAAAGTGAGTAAAAAGATGCAACACATCCTATACATCTCCTCTTAAATCCATTCAGTTTATGCAAGGTAGAGAGCTGTAACACAGACATCAAGTGAAAATGATTTTTTTTTCTTTTAAGCCAAATTGAATGTTTTTGAACTTTCTAATAGAATACACTAAAACAAGAATCTGGTTTTACGTCTAGTATACGTACAAGGTTTTGAAGATTAATCGTTGATCAAATATAACTCGGATGTGGAAAGATAATAGGTTTATCTTCATATAGCGGTTTTTGGTATCTCATACTCCCCAGCTACCTCTCCTAAAATAAAACACAACCACGATGAACAAACTCTGTACACTAAACAAATATTTTAATTATACTTCAACTATTTTCAAAATTGGGGGCAAGCAGAATTGAGTAACATTACTATTTTGAAAAATAAAAAATTAAGTTTATCAAATGTGAGTTTTCAGTAAGAAAAAAAGCTTTATTATCATTTATAGAACATTGCTCGATTACTTAAAAATACAACACAAAGAATGTTATTTGAAGTACTGCAAGTTCCCCATATGCAAAATCAGACTTCATGACTGAGACACTGTAGTTGTGTAATTCCAGCAGATCTAAAATATAAAAAAAGAAGATGTAGTCCAGTTTACAATGCAAAACAGAAGATAATAACTACCATAATAATAACTATGATACTTCATTGTCACTACTCAGCATTGTAGTAGTATGCTATGAACAAACTGCTCTAGTTCAGTGTAGCACCATATTTATTCACCATAAATTCCATATGGATGCTATATGAAGACAGAGGATAAAACTGTTAGCCGGACAAGTCCCTCCCCCCCACGCACATAGCCAATGACAATGGCAATACCTATTTTGGCTGCTTACAGGAGTTACTTTCTTGAGCGCTCCCTATCACGTGAACCGCCATGGTGACTTTTATTACGACTTCCTGAGCGACTACGATGATGCCTATGCCGGTCTCTTGACCTCGATCTTCGTTTGTCACGAGAAGTTGATCGCGATCTTCGTCTCCTCCTGTCTCTGGACCGGGAACTGCAATTCAAACACAAGCAACTTCAGAGAAATCAGAAAAAGAAACCCTTCAAAAACATTCTGCCTACTTCCAGGCTGTGTGGTAACAGTTGCCTTTCCTTCTAGCTAGAGATAAGCAAAATGTCAGTAAATGTAAGCAAAACACTAAACTGATAGCTCTGCTGTCGATTCCAGTAGTCTGCATTATCAGTTCTCTAAAGTCTGAGATCGCCTAGGACTGTGCCAATTTTTCTGACAACTAAAATACTTTAGAACCAAAGCTAAATTATGCCAACTAAACTAATCAATGGCGGAGCAGTAATATTTGCTCATCTTTTTTAAGCAAAAAGTGGATACCATTTTGTTTCTAGACACTTACCGCTTTCCTGCTCTCTCTTCACGGTCTCGCTCTTCTCGTCTCCGCAAGCGTTCCTGGTTTCGTTTTTCCTGCTTGCTAGCAACTGTTTTCTAAATTTGATATAAAATACAAGCTCAGACTAGATATGTCATAAATTACTCATTGCAAAAAAAACAAGTCGTCCTGACGCTCCCACATTTCCCTTTCATTAGGATGGAGAGTGGCCATTCTAGGGATTCTGACAGAATTGTGAAGTGCTGTGGAATCTGTGGGCGTTATATAAATAAAATTATATATATTTTTATTTTATTAGGTCAGGATATTTTCTACTAAACAAGTTTTAATGTGTCACACAATTGGATGGTTGCGTTTCACAACCTATGGCTCAACATACATGATGTTACTCTTTCAGTTCTAGTGGAATAAGGACTAGAGATGAGCGAACCTCGAGCATGCTCGGGTTCATCCGAACCCGGGCGTTCAGCATTTGATTAGCGGTGGCTGCTGAAGTTGGATAAAGCCCTAAGGCTATGTAGAAAATGTGGATATAGTCATTGGCTGTATCCATGTTTTCCAGACAACCTTAGAGCTTTATCCAACTTCAGCAGCCACCGCTAATCAAATGACGAACGCTCGGGTTCGGATGAAATCGAGCATGCTCGAGGTTCGCTCATCTCTAATAAGGACAGATTATCTATACAGTTTAGTTTATAAGCCACACATTCTAATAAGTTTTCTAATCAATATGAAACAAAGCTCTGGGGCTACATACCACAAGTAATGACACTTCAAGTAATGAAAAGCTAAATTATCACTGAAAACACGATAAACCAGAGAAAACTTAATACTTACTCTCATTTGCTCAAGTTTCTCACGGATGAGAATAAAGCCTAGATGCAACTTTCCTCCAAAGTGATCTGCAAGTCGCCGATCATTGTCATGTAAGCCAAGGTATGCAGAACACACTTCACAAACCCGCAGTTTCTGCTGCTGAAAGCTGGATGCAGGCATTGAATTGCGGTACTCATCCTAACAACACAGGAGTAGATCATGTTTACAACTTTATGAAGAGTATCAAGAATACATTTTTCTGAATTACATAATTAAAATGACATAACAGCACTGGTAGGAGCAGCAAAAAAAAAAAAAAAAAACAAACAAAAAAAAAACACCTGGGGTAGGGCTGGGCGGTATACCGTGAAAATACCGATACCGTCTCTGGCGTCGGTTAACCGATCTCAACTTTGCCAGGACGGTATCTGCGGTATTTCACATGTTTGTGGTGTGCTGAGCAGGGATGCCGGCAGCCAGGCAGGACGTGGCTGCAGCAGATCGGATGAGGGATGACTGAGCTCCTACACTACAGCCCGGGGATCCGGATTATCTCCCCCCGGGCCCCAAGCCGTGGACACTGAGCCTGTGGAGAACAGCGGCGGAGTGCAGCCTCTAAGTGTCCTGCGCTCCCCGCCTAGGCCTCTCTCCCCAGTCAGCGCATGCAGCACAGAGCCGAGGACCGGGTGACTGCTCTGCCCCCTCCCCCTCCTGTCACTGCCGGGACCCGTCCAGAGGCTCCAGTCACTGTGCGCTGCCACAACTCTCCCCCTCTGTGAAACTAACAGCAGCTCTCATGAGGGTAAGGGTGGTATTACACGGGCCGAGCAGGGCCCGATAATACCTGTAAACGAGCAGCGATCTGCTAGATCGTTGCTCGTTTACTGGACCTATTACACGGCCCGATAATCGTTTGACAAGAGCTGCAAGGACATCGTTACCGATGTCCTTGCAGCCCTTGCTAAACTGGTATACATTACCCATCCACGTTCCAGGGCTGCTCCTGCGTCCGCTTCTCCCGGGGGTCCCGCGCGCTCTCTAGCGTCACAGCAGCCTGTCAGCTGGTAGGCCGCTCAGCCAATCACAGGCCGGGACCGCCGCGGCCTGTGATTGGCTGAGCGGCCTATCAGCTGACAGGCCTCTGTGACGCTAGAGCGCGCGCGGGACGCAGGGAGAAGCGGGCGGCAGGAGCAGCCCTGGAACACGGATGGGTAATGTATATCGTTAGTCGCCGGCCACGCACCGCTATTACACGCAGCGGTGCGCGGTCGGCGCCCGACGAAAATAGGTTCTAACCTATATCAACGATCAGCCGATGATCGTTGTCATCGGCTGATCGTTGCATTTATTACACGGAGCGATAATCGGTCGAATCGGGCCAATTCGGGCGATTATCGTTCCGTGTAATACCACCCTAACCTCTTCCTACTATGTGCCGCTGCCGTCCACACAGCCCTCCCCCCGTCACCAGTCTCCAGGAGGTACACTCTCCAGCCGCAGGGTTGTAGATCATCCCCCCCCAGGCCAGATAACGATAGAAGCGACAGTGTCTGTGTTGCAGCAGGTTACTGCACGGAGGAGCCGCTGTCTTGTTTAGCTGCCGTGCTCTCCTCTTATCACTGACACTTGAGGCAGAGGCTAACGGAGGAACGAGCAGAGCAGAGCTGTCACAGTTCATGAACATTACAATAGCAGAGCTGTCTCAGTAGTCTGCTGTGTGTGTATAGAGAGACCTGTCTCCCTCTCCTGAGTATATAGAGAGACCTTTCCCCCCTCCTGTGTATATATAGAGAGACCTGCCCCCCCTCCTGTGTATAGAGAGACCTGCCCCCCCCTCCTGTGTATAGAGAGACCTGCCCCCCCCTCCTGTGTATAGAGAGACCTGCCCCCCCCTCCTGTGTATAGAGACCTGCCCCCCCTCCTGTGTATAGAGACCTGCCCCCCCTCCTGTGTATACAGAGAGACCAGTCCCCCCCTTCTGTGTATAGAGAGACCTGTCCCCCCTCCTGTGTATAGAGACCTGTCCCCCCTCCTGTGTATAGAGAGACCTGTCCCCCCTCCTGTGTATAGAGAGACCTGTCCCCCCTCCTGTGTATAGAGAGACCTGTCCCCCCTCCTGTGTATAGAGAGACCTGTCCCCCCTCCTGTGTATAGAGAGACCTGTCCCCCTCCTGTGTATAGAGAGACCTGTCCCCCCTTCTGTGTATATATAGAGACCCGTCCCCCTCCTGTGTATATAGAGAGACCTGTCCCCCTCCTGTGTATAGAGACCTGTCCCCCTCCTGTGTATATAGAGACCTGTCCCCCCTTTTGTGTATATATAGAGACCTGTCCCCCTCCTGTGTATATAGAGAGACCTGTCCCCCTCCTGTGTATATAGAGAGACCAGTCCCCCTCCTGTGTATATAGAGAGACCAGTCCCCCTCCTGTGTATAGAGAGACCTGTCCCCCTCCTGTGTATAGAGAGAGACCTGTCCCCCCTCCTGTGTATATAGAGAGACCTGCCCCCCCTCCTGTGTATAGAGAGACCTGTCCCCCTCCTGTGTATAGAGAGACCTCTCCCTCTCCTGTGTGTAGGTAGCTGTATAACTCTGAGACCCCCTAATAATGACAATAGACTAAATTCACAGCCTTGTGTTGCTGCTCAGTGAGTTACTTTTCTTTTTTTGAACAAAATATCCCGAGTTTGGCATAGGCAAGTGGGTGTGGCTTGTAAAATGGGCGTGACTTACAAAGGGGCGTGTCATAGTTATCGTTTAATTATCGTTACCGCAGCTACATGTGCGATAAACGGCGATATTGATTTAGGCCAATATCGCCCAGCCCTAACCTGGGGTCACCTGGGGAAAGACTGAACTCTAGCTTACAATCCTGTTGTCTTTGTTAAAGGTGTAATTTAGAATGTTAAGAGTGTTACACTAAGGGCCATATAGCATAGGCAAATATAGCATTTGCTGTAAGTGAGCGCTGAACTGCTAGATTAGAGCTCGCTTACCTTGGCTATTACACTGCATAATGATTGTACAGCAAGGGCATCATTAGTGATGTCTGTGCAGCCCTTGCTTTGCATATAGACTATAATAATGTTTTACTTACCTCTCCATGCTCCCTGATGTCCTCCTGGCTTTTTGCCCGCTCACCACAGCTGCTGCTAAAGCTTCTAAACCAGTCTGAAGTAACAAGCCGCTCAACTGATCACTGTTGTGACAGGACAGCACCACAACCTGTGATTGGCTGAGCAACCTATTACATCAGAGACTGCTTGAGAAGAATTAGTGACGGCTGCAGTGAGTGGGGAACAGGCAGGATGAAACCAGGAAGCGTGGACAGGTAAGTAATAACTATTATTTTGTTCATACTTTCATCAGCCACTGTCCACGCACTTTCTAAAACACTGAGCGATGCGTGGACGGCAGTCGATTTTTACATTCTGAAAGACAACGATCAGCTGATAAGCTCCTCGGCTGATCATTGTCTTTATTACATGGGGTGATATCTGCTCGATTCTGCCTGATTGAACCGATAATCGCCCAGTGTAAAAAATGAAGCGTAAAACAGGCAAACCAGCTCAGAAATATTACTTGCATAAAAGGGAAACATGGACCCACCTCAGCCTCTCGCTTCCGAGCCTTTACTCTTTCCATCTCCATTAGAATTCTCTGTGACTCATCAACATTCCCTTCAGCTCCTAGTTGTTCAGCTTTTGCCAACAGTTTTCCAATCTCTTCATTCAACTCATGAACTTTTTCTGCCTTAAAAAGAACATAAAAATTAAAGTAAGAAAAATTATAAAGACATTTGTGAGCTGTGCATTTATTCTGATTATAATATAAATTATATACCTAGATCAGATATGAAAAACAACTATAATGGTCACTAATGTAAAACTGCACTGACGCATCGGTGACCCTAATTTTTCTTCAGCTTGTTTGAACGTCAAAGAGCCTGCAATCTATAATGCCATGGTAATGTGTGTATGCACATGTGTTTTAATGCTCACACCTATATAAGATGAGTAACTTTGTAAGTACTTGCATTGCTTATATCATACTGCTCCTGAATTTTAGCTTGTATTACACCTCAGAGGTGCATGGACAATTCTTGTTGCCACTAAAAATGCTAAGTAGGCTTGACGTACCGACAAAACATTGGCCAATAGAAAAGGGTCCCTTGTCCTAGAGGCATGTCACGGGCTAGGGTCTGTATGATCAGAGTCCTACTGACAGTTACAGAAAGGCTAAGGTTAGGCACTATAAGGTGCCCATACACTGTAAATTAAAGTTAATAAAAGAGAATGATTTTAACCAAAATGATTGTTCAATGGCTAACAATTATCAACAAACGATTGTTTTAGCCAACCAATGACAGATCATCTTCCGAAAAGTGAGGCATGTCGAACATTTTCAGATGATAGTTGGCAAAAATATTTTTCAGGAAATAATATTCTCAGGACAATCTCAAAGCAAGACATCATTTTTCCTTCACCTGATCACGTATGAACAGCTTGAAAAACTTCAGTGGTCAATACAGACTAAAATGTGTATGGTTGGGTCTATGAGAAGATCGCCCATCAGACGACTGTTTGTATAACAGCAACCTACTTTTATATGATGTCCATGGCCACCTATACTCCTCGGCTCACTGCAAGAGACAGATTACATAGACTAATAATGAAAAAAAGTCTCCTGCAGCAAGAGGGAAAAGGTGACGAGCCAGGGAATGAAGTGCAAAGATGACCGCTTTTCTGAGCTCTGACTAACAATCGGTGGGGGTCTAAGCAAGCAGTGACAGGGATATTGCAAGTAAAAACCAAGAATTTGAAGGACATGGTTACTTTGCCTAGCTATCCCATAAACATGCATGTTCAATGGGGACAGGGGAATAAGCCGCTGCTTTTATCTTCCCAAATACACAGATTATACTAAAACAAACAACCATAAACAAATATAAGGATATTAACAGTAGAAGTATCCAACATTCATCTGTGTACCATGGTTTTTAATCATTGCGCTAATAAGAACGTAGTGAAAAGTGTTCACAGCAACACACAATAAGTTTGGTGGGGGTCTAGCGTCTGTTACTCCACCGATCAGCTGATCGAAGGAGCCATGCATTATTTACCAGGTAGAGCCGTATTTCTTAATGGCTATGCCTGGTACTGCAACTTACTGAAGCTTAGTCCCATTTAAGACAGTCATTACACAGAGCTTTTCCCGGTAATGAACAGTCCACAGCATTTGTCCAATCATCACAGCCACTTCAAGAACATGATTTATGAGGTTGCTGGGAGTGAGACTACATCATTCTGATACTGCTGGCCCAAGGATAGGCCATGAATAACAAAGTGCCAGAAGAACCCTTTTAACTCTCGTTGGAATATTCGATGGAATACCTTTACGGCAACTTCCGCACTAATTTCCTCCTGTGTTTCAGCAAGACGTTTCTTTGCAAGTTCAGTTCTTCTATCACACTCCGCAATGAAGGTCTCCAAATGATCCATAGCCTAAAATAACAAATCGTACACAAAGTCAATAAATAAATGTATCTTTAAATGTGAGCTAAAAGACAGACAACAGAACTGCGACTCCCTAGTAATTTCCTTTTCATAAATGAGATCCTGTATGCATCCACTATTAGCTTTATAAATGTATTCTACTTTAAAGATAAGTGAACTATTGCTTACTACATACAACATCATAGCACGATTTACATGCAATCAAAAGATCTATAAATTGCAAATAACTAGAACTTAGGACAAAGAATGGTAGCACAAGTAGTATCTGCTTTACAGTAATAGGTATGTGAAATAGTATATAGCAATTCTTCCTGTCATCTAAGCCCCAAACGTTGTTATTCCCCAACAAATACACTTAACCAGCCTGCTGCTGGATACACTGCACACGGCTCAGATAACATCTTCTGCAGCACTGTACAAAATAATACAAAAAGGGAGTTAACAATAACATGATTTTTACATTTTCACAAACATGGTACAACAGGTAAAGGAACCTGCCTAAATCCAAAGGGAAACTAATTGGAAATAAAAGACCAACAAAACAGAGGGAAAAAAAAAAAAAAAAAAAAAAAAAAAAGCTAAAAACTAAATATAGTATTAAAATGTAGACATTTCCATATGCAGCCAACAAAGGTGGATATCTTATTTAAGACATTAGACACATCCAAAATGTCTATTTAGAAGTGAAAATTGCAAACTAAAGTTTTCTAGCTGTTCACCATCCAATACCTAGTAATGCTTCTATGGGGACACTTACATGTTGACAATCCTGTCAGAAAGAGATCACTATGTACTAGGTGATACAGGTGATACGTGCATAGGTGCACGTATCACCTATGCTGACTGTAGTGAAACTATTGCTGTGTAATAAAGGGACTGGATCAATAGTTAATAGTAGTTTTACTAATCAACAAGAAATGTTTTTCTTCTGATAGTATTTTTTAGTTTGTGTTCTGTTAAAAAGGATGTGGCCATCTTGCATGATCTGCTGTTAACACCACTCAGAGCTATGCTTTATAGCAGCTACATAAACCATAGAACACTGGTGTGTGGAGATTTTCATGAATTTCTAGGGGCCGTGTTCTGGGCATGTTCTGTGATTTGTGCAGAGGTCGATTGCCAAAGCACAAAAAGGATTAGACAACCCCTTCAAGGCTATGTTGTATTTAGGTAGGCACCTCTTTGTGTTTTGGACCCACATTTGGCGCTGATATCTCTGCAAATTATGCAAAAGTGATAAAATAAATTCTTACCACAGGTCAACTTCCACATGATAAAATCCCACAGAATGTGGATGACTTTTTTGCAGCACTTCTTTCTCGTGTGAACGTACCCTAATCCTGCCTGTAGTAAGAGCATTATGAAGTAATCTCTACAGAATTTATAAGACAATGGTCAGTGAGAAAAATGCAGGATCTATGGAGTATCTGTGTGTATATATTTTCTATGTGGTCCTATGCTTGGTTAAAAGGAAATGTACCATCAGGCCGGGGCTGAAGCACTGGAGGCGGGCTGACCCACCCCCAGTGGGAGGAAACCCCTGCCCCTCTATGACACAGCTCCATTAAAATCAATGGAGCCATATCATAAGAGGGGCAGGGTTTCTGCCCACTTGGGGGTGGGTACGATCACATGGCCAAAGAGCATGCCATTTGTGGCATGGACATTGTGCCAATTTGAATTGAATGGGAGACGGGGACTTTGTGCAATCTTGCTTTGAAGCTCTAGGACAGGATCCTTCTGTGTTTCTGATGAGTTGGAGAAAGGTAAAAGGCAGTGCGACATACAGGTAAGGCCCCGCACCTCTAGGTTTCTCACAACACCGTACTGGTTTTACCCTTGGTGAATCCATATTTAAAATCAAGTAGATAGTTAACATGTAAACCCTGTATTTACCACCAAGTGTCTGCTTTAATGCAGAGAATATACATATTACAATCATTGCAAAAGAAATCTGTCCTATCTGCCAGTACGACTGGAAATCAGGGCTGTGACAATAACCAGCACTTCCAAGTAGCTTTTATAAGGATAAGATAGCACTGTTTGCTTTCTGCTCCTAACTGGTGTGTCCTACTTGGGAAAACTTTTGGGATGGAAACATAGTTGATACCGAAGAGGGAAAAAATATATGATAACATTTACCAGAACACATCTGAACAAAATGAGTAACTGTATAATTACAGCAAAGAATCCTTCCAGAATACAACCCCTCAACCCCCCTCTGCCCCCCACAGGAACTTACGTGAAAATGAAATCAACAGCAAGACAGGCATTTAGTCACTTCCCTTTATCAGTGATTTTACAGGCATCCACACAGTTCAGTACAACACATAGAAAGAAACAAAAACAACTTACATCAAGCTCAAAGAACAGATCTTTTTCTTTACTTGCAATTTCATAATCGGCCCTCAGTGCCAAGTCATGAATCTTGGTGCACTCACCCAAATCCATCCTCTGGGGAAAGAAACAATGGTAAGCAGTTTTCAGGTTAGCCACATCAAAGCTGATCAACCACAAATTCATAGCTATTGCTCAGGATTTATTCTTAAAGGGGTATTCCACATAAATATAACTTTGCATAAGCCGCTGCCCTTGCTGAGACTAACAATTAAATTCATTCCAGTTATCTATTCAGTCTCCCTCCCCTGGTTCTGAGCTGCTGCTTTGTGCTGAAGACAAAGAAATATGTATGTGAGCTGTTCCCTCAGTCTCTGCTCTGAAGCCCCTCCTTCCCCCTCTTTTCCAAGGCGGCTCATATAAACAGGTCTCTGGCTGTGTCTGAAACTTTGTAGCAACTCTAATGTAGGGAGGGTTACTCACAGTGAGGTCAACAGCAACTTGACCTCAGAATAACCCTCACAACATTACAAAGTTGCAGATAAAGCATACCAGGGACTTGTTTACATCAGCCATCTCAGAAGGGAGCGAAATAGTTTCCTTTGTCTTCAGCACTAAGCAACAGGATCAGACCTAAGGGAAGGAGACTGAATAGATAATAAGTATGGAATGAATTGTTAGTCTCCCCATGGGCAGCAACACATCAAAAGTTAGAATATCCCTTTAAATTTCTTTTATCCTTCTAAGAATTTACTTAAAGGGGCAGTGCTGCTCTAAACTTTAATTCCCAAAATAAAACACATTACAAAGTTATACAACTTTGTAATGTATGTTATGTGTGTTCCCCCCCACCCACGCTAAACCCGGAAGTGTGGTGCATTATACTTATCGCAGTCAATGTCACAAGATGATGGCTGGGGGTCGACATGAATGCGGTAAGTATAATGCACCACACTTCCGGGTCTAGCGTGGGTGGGGGGGAACACAGGGAAGGGGGCCATTCACATACATAACACACATTACAAAGTTGTATAACTTTGTAATGTGTGTTATTTTGTGAATTAAAGTTTAGCGCCACACTATCCCTTTAACCTGGGGGAAAACAGAAAAACCCTATACTTATTTTCCTCGCTCCCTCTGCTGCTGCAGGTCTCTCAGAGCTGGTCCTGTTGCACAATGCTTCTTCCGTTTGGGATTCCGTACATGTATTATTCCATGCCATCCTCAAATACAAGAAGCTGAGTGTGACGGAACTAGTTTCATGTGAACAGCGGTGGACAGATGACAGAGAAAGACAAGTATAGGGTTTCTGTGTTATCAGTCTGAACATTTTTTTTTCCAGCACCTCTAAGAATACCTGTGTACAGAGAACCTGTTGGACAGCACATGCCATTGATGCAAACAAGAGAGTTACAAATCTCACCGTTCCTGCAAGTATATCATGAGGACAGCAGTCCAGGAGATGACTTTTGCAGACACGATCATCTGTAAACTTGACTCGCTGCCGGGTCTCATCACCTGCAGGACAGATAAGCAGAGGTCAGGCATAGGAAAAGATTGCTATAAACGGGAGCAAAACACAGAGCAAAGTAATTCTTTAAGATGTCAAGAGTTTACTACAGCTCTAAGGGCCAGATCTTTCCCTTCATTAGTTCCCGTATTTTCACAGGATATCCTTCTACTGATGCGCTGGGTCTCCTTTTGTGATCTTTCCATATTGGCTCTTAAAATTTGCACAAACTTCCCACGCATGACCAATGACATCAGGTGAAAGACAAATGATCTCAGGAAATATTTCGAGGAAATTCTTTCCTGAAGGTATGTTTGTGAATGAGAGCTCTTTCTTGAACACAGATTATTTCCTCGAAGTTCCAACACTGAAACCTCCTTTTCAGATGATACCAGCCTGTCATTGGTTGGGCAAAATGATCGTTTCTTTATAAATTTTGAACGAAACAGTCCATTTTCATGAAAGAGAAGTCAAGCAAAATTTTTTTTATTAAAGTATTGTATTGCCCCCCAAAAGTTATACAAATCTCCAAAATACACTTATTACAGGAAATGCTTATAAAGTGCTTTTTTTCCCTGCACTTACTACTGCATCAAGGCTTCACTTCCTGGATAAAATGGTGATGTCACGACCCGACTCCCAGAGCTGTGCGGGCTGTGGCTGCTGGAGAGGATGATGGCAGAGGGATGCTCAGTGTCCCTCCAGTGCCCTGTGTCCCTCAGTGTCCCCCTGCCATCATTCTCTCCAGCAGCCACAGCCCGCACAGCTCTGGGAGTCGGGTCGTGACATCACCATTTTATCCAGGAAGTGAAGCCTTGATACAGTAGTAAGTGCAGGGAAAAAGTAATTTATGTGCATTTCCCGTGATAAATGTATATTGATTTATATAACTTCTGGGGGCAATACAATACTTGTAATAAAAATTTCCGCCGGACTTCTCCTTTAAAGTGACTGTACCACCAGGCCCAGGCTGAAGCACTGGAGGTGGACCAACCCACCCCCAGTGGGAAGAAACCCCTGCCCCTCCATGACGTGACTCCATTAGAATCAATGGAACCCTATCATAGAGGGGCTAGGGTTTCCTCCCAGTAATGGTGAGTAGGCCCACCTCCAGTGCTTCAGCCTGGGCCTGGTGGTACAGTCACTTTAAGATGTCTCAATCAAGCAGAGCGCTATGGTCATATCTCATAGGACTGTGGGACAAAGGACGCAGCAATCTTGTTGCAATGGTCAATTACACCACTAATAGCGGACCCTACACCGAACCTGTATAGTTGTACAGTGACCTCTATCATCCTAGGATAAGAACGTCCATACACATGGATAACACACAATGTAAGAGGCCAGCAGCCCATTCCTGGCTTATATCAGAACGTCTTTCTCCTCCGATAGCCATGTATTTTCACCATGTTCTGGTAAGTGCAGCATGGCTGACACCAGTGCAAACACTACACCCCCCATCATGCTATGGGCTCCCCACCAGCAACATTTACCCTTCCTGCTGCCAAGGAAGCCGCCTGACACATTGTAACAGTGAAATACATGATGATCTTTTCAGGAATGGGATCTGATTGCTGCCAGCTGTATGCCATCTGGTGCGCAGTCTGCCCTGGCATATGGGAATGATATGGAGGCCAGTGCAGATCCCTAGGGCCCCCACCACATACACAGACACACTAGAAGGGGCCCCCACCACATACACAGACACACTAGAAGGGGCCCCCACCACATACACAGACACACTAGAAGGGGCCCCCACCACATACACAGACACACTAGAAGGGGCCCCCACCACATACACAGACACACTAGAAGGGGCCCCCACCACATACACAGACACACTAGAAGGGGCCCCCACCACAGACACAGACACACTAGAAGGGGCCCCCACCACATACACAGACACACTAGAAGGGGCCCCCACCACATACACAGACACACTAGAAGGGGCC
Organism: Dendropsophus ebraccatus; assembly: GCF_027789765.1. Lineage (NCBI taxonomy): Eukaryota > Metazoa > Chordata > Amphibia > Anura > Hylidae > Dendropsophus > Dendropsophus ebraccatus. Next base: position 73,387,250 of record NC_091462.1, on the reverse strand, counting down.
CCCACCACATACACAGACACACTAGAAGGGGCCCCCACCACATACACAGACACACTAGAAGGGCCCCCCACCACATACACAGACACACTAGAAGGGCCCCCCACCACATACACAGACACACTAGAAGGGCCCCCCACCACATACACAGACACACTAGGAGGGCCCCCACCACATACACAGACACACTAGGAGGGGCCCCCACCACATACACAGACACACTAGGAGGGGCCCCCACCACATACACAGACACACTAGGAGGGGCCCCCACCACATACACAGACACACTAGGAGGGGCCCCCACCACATACACAGACACACTAGGAGGGGCCCCCACCACAGACACACTAGGAGGGGCCCCCACCACATACACAGACACACTAGAAGGGGCCCCCACCACATACACAGACACACTAGAAGGGGCCCCCACCACATACACAGACACACTAGAAGGGGCCCCCACCACAGACACACTAGAAGGGGCCCCCACCACATACACAGACACACTAGAAGGGGCCCCCACCACATACACAGACACACTAGAAGGGGCCCCCACCACATACACAGACACACTAGAAGGGGCCCCCACCACATACACAGACACACTAGAAGGGGCCCCCACCACATACACAGACACACTAGGAGGGCCCCCACCACATACACAGACACACTAGGAGGGCCCCCACCACATACATAGATACACTAGGAGGGCCCCCACCACATACACAGACACACTAGGAGGGCCCCCACCACATACACAGACACACTAGAAGGGGCCCCCACCACATACATAGATACACTAGGAGGGCCCCCACCACATACATAGATACACTGTGAGGGCCCCTGGGGGGGACGCAATAAGAGCACAGAAACAGTAAAGAATAGCCGATAACTTTCTAATAGGTTCCAATACTTTTCTCCCAGGGGCCAGGGGGAGGCCTCGCTTTATAACATCATAAATGCCGTATACAACCACCTCGGCTCTTCTCTATCCGCGCACCTAATGGACACGACAATAGAGCAGCTGGCAGCGCCTCAGCTCCACGTGTAGTAAAGAAGCGGCCGCCAGAGGGCGCCGCACAGTCCGGGAGCGCAGGCGGTTGTGTATCGGGCACGATCCCTCACAGGAGCCCCTTGCTCTCAGTAGTGTTAGTGGCCCGCAGAGCCCGGGGCTGTGTGCAGGCCTCCGTACAGCGACTCCCAATACCCTCACCCCCGCCGCGGTGCATCCCGCCGACCAGGCCGGCCCACTCACCATCCCGCGCCGTGCCCATCAGCTGGTCCAGCAGGGCCCTCATCTGTGCCTGAGCCGACATTATAACTGCTAGGTGGCCTGCCCGGGCACTCCGCTCTCTCCTCTGGCTGACGACTATCCTCCCACAGCCCAGTCAGGCGACCCAAAGCGAAGGATTGTGGGAAGACGGAAGGACCGGAAGTGGAGGTCCCATTCTCCTTTGTGTCCGTGCTGTAAAAGATAGCCAGAACTTTAGTTCCGCCTCTGCTGCCTTGTGTACGTGAAGGTGAATATTGAAATTTCCACAAGGAAGGGTAAGTACTGTATGGGGTGACTGAGGTGCTGGCAGGAGACACGAGGCACAGCACTGTGATACTACTGTATGTACGGTAACTGAGTATACTGGGGCTTGTAGTGCACTCTCAGCCAGGGCTTTAATAAGTTATGTACACGATGCTTATACACTGGTGGGATTGCTTGTGTGACTCGCAGCCTTACAGCACTGTAGTCGGGACAGTTGTGAGATGATAGTCAGCGTCTCCAGGCGGCCACACAGTCCGGGCTCTGCCCTGTTGTGGAGGACAGGCCTGGAAGTGACGCAGCGCCGCACAGTGTGGTTGTAGCCGGAGACCCTGAGGCAGGAAGCGCCCAGGAACCAATCATGTAGTTCCCCGAGCTGGGGAAGAATAACACTGCTGCACATGTATTATAAGGTATAGCCTTCACTTACGTAAGAGCAGAGCTGTAATAAGCACATGAAGACCCTTACAACACCAGGAGGGCTGGGCTAGTAAGAGACACCCAACACCAGGAGGGCTGGGCTAGTAAGAGACACCCAACACCAGGAGGGCTGGGCTAGTAAGAGACACCCAACACCAGGAGGGCTGGGCTAGTAAGAGACACCCAACACCAGGAGGGCTGGGCTAGTAAGAGACACCCAACACCAGGAGGGCTGGGCTAGTAAGAGACACCCAACACCAGGAGGGCTGGGCTAGTAAGAGACACCCAACACCAGGAGGGCTGGGCTAGTAAGAGACACCCAACACCAGGAGGGCTGGGCTAGTAAGAGACACCCAACACCAGGAGGGCTGGGCTAGTAAGAGACACCCAACACCAGGAGGGCTGGGCTAGTAAGAGACACCCAACACCAGGAGGGCTGGGCTAGTAAGAGACACCCAACACCAGGAGGGCTGGGCTAGTAAGAGACACCCAACACCAGGAGGGCTGGGCTAGTAAGAGACACCCAACACCAGGAGGGCTGGGCTAGTAAGAGACACCCAACACCAGGGGGGCTGGGCTAGTAAGAGACACCCAACACCAGGAGGGCTGGGGTAGTAAGAGACACCCAACACCAGGAGGGCTGGGGTAGTAAGAGACACCTAAAACCAGGAGGGCAGGGGTAGTAAGAGACACCTCCCCCCAACACCAGGAGGGCTGGGGTAGTAAGAGACACCCAACACCAGGAGGGCTGGGGTAATAAGAGACACCTCCCACACCACCAGGAGGTCTGGGATAATAGACACCTCCCCCAACACCGGGAGGGCTGGGGTAGTAAGAGACACCCAACACCGGGAGGGCTGGGGTAGTAAGAGACTGGTGATTGGTGAACTAATAGGAAACACCCCCCCCCCCCCCGTATGGGGTGACTGAGGTGCTGGCAGGAGACACGAGGCACAGCACTGGGAGGGCTGGGGTAGTAAGAGACACCCAACACCAGGAGGGCTGGGGTAGTAAGAGACACCCAACACCAGGAGGGCTGGGGTAGTAAGAGACACCTACCACACCGCCAGGAGGTCTGGGATAATAGACACCTTCCCCAACACCAGGAGGGCTGGGGTAGTAAAAGACACCTCCCCCCCCAACACCAGGAGGGCTGGGGTAGTAAGAGACACTCAACACCAGGAGGCAGGGCCGTTTTAATACACTGGTGGACCCCCTCTCCTTATAAAGCTTAACTGAATTATATTTATCAGGTATTATCACTGGTGCATTATACTCATCAGTGCATCAGGTTTTATCACAAGTTATAAAAAGGGAGTATGGTCGGGGAGCATTCCTATGTCAGGTACAATACCCCTAAACCTTTATGAATAATGGAGAGTGAAGCTAGTGGGGGCACATACAGACCTAATATCACCACTGGAACAGTTTCTGGCTATAACAAGTTCCCACTGTAGGGATTGGTGAACTAATAGCGACCCCCCCCCCCCCCCCCCCCCGGGAGTATGGGTGTGTAAGCTCTTGTGTCCCCCCAGTCCTCCTAGTCTGTAGGAGGAGGACTGGGGGCACAGGAGCTTACAGACTAGAAGGAGGACTGGGGGACATAGGAGATTACAGACTGGGAGGACTGGGGGGCCCAGGAGCTTACAGACTGGGGGGCCCAGGAGTTTACAGACTAGGAGGACTGGGGGACACAGGAGCTTACAGACTAGGAGGAGGACTGGGGGACACAAGAGCTTACAGACTTGGAGGAGGACTGGGGGACATAAGCTTACAGACTAGGAGGAGGACTGGGGGACACAAGCTTACAGACTAGGAGGAGGACTGGGGGACACGAGCTTACAGACTAGGAGGAGGACTGGGGGACACGAGCTTACAGACTAGGAGGAGGACTGGGGGGGACACAGGAGCTTACAGACTAGGAGGACTGGGGGACATAGGAGCTTACAGACTAGGAGGACTGGGGGCACAGGAGTTTACAGACTAGGAGGACTGGGGGCACCGAAGTTTACAGACTAGGAGGACTGGGGGACACAGGAGCTTACAGACTAGGAGGAGGACTGGGGGACACAGGAGCTTACAGACTAGGAGGACTGGGGGACACAGGAGCTTACAGACTAGGAGGAGGACTGGGGGGGGGGACACAGGATCTTACAGACTAGGAGGAGGACTGGGGGGACACAGGAGCTTACAGACTAGGAGGAGGACTGGGGGGACATAGGAGCTTACAGACTAGGAGGACTGGGGGGACACAGGAGCTTACAGACTAGGAGGAGGACTGGGGGACACAGGAGCTTACAGACTAGGAGGACTGGGGGACACAGGAGCTTACAGACTAGGAGGAGGACTGGGGGACATAGGAGCTTACAGACTAGGAGGAGGACTGGGGGACACAGGAGCTTACAGACTAGGAGGAGGACTGGGGGACACAGGAGCTTACAGACTAGGAGGACTGGGGGACACAGGAGCTTACAGACTAGGAGGAGGACTGGGGGACACAGGAGCTTACAGACTAGGAGGAGGACTGGGGGGACACAGGAGCTTACAGACTAGGAGGAGGACTGGGGGGACATAGGAGCTTACAGACTAGGAGGACTGGGGGGACACAGGAGCTTACAGACTAGGAGGAGGACTGGGGGCACAGGAGCTTACAGACTAGGAGGAGGACTGGGGGGGACAGGAGTTTACAGACTAGGAGGACTGGGGGACACAGGAGCTTACAGACTAGGAGGAGGACTGGGGGACATAGGAGCTTACAGACTAGGAGGACTGGGGGACACGAGTTTACAGACTAGGAGGAGGACTGGGGGGGACACAGGAGTTTACAAACTAGGAGGACTGGGGGACATAGGAGCTTACAGACTAGGAGGACTGGGGGCACAGGAGCTTACAGACTAGGAGGAGGACTGGGGGCACCGAAGTTTACAGACTAGGAGGACTGGGGGACACAGGAGCTTACAGACTAGGAGGAGGACTGGGGGACACAGGAGCTTACAGACTAGGAGGAGGACTGGGGGACACAGGAGTTTACAGACTAGGAGGACTGGGGGACACAGGAGCTTACAGACTAGGAGGAGGACTGGGGGACACAGGAGCTTACAGACTAGGAAGACTGACTCAGTCCTTCTAGTCTGTAAGATCTTGTAACCCCCATCATACTAAGACTAAGATCCTGGGAAAGCTGGGTGGCCTCAGTCATACAACAATATAAGATGCAGGAAAGCTGGGTGACTTCTGAATGGCAGTAAGAGTGTTAAAATACAACCCGTGGTCTGCGTCGGGGGTGGGGCTTGAAATCAGGGGGCGGGGCTTATCGGGACATACTTAGGACAGGTCCGGTGGGCAAATCCTCTGACAGTGGGCCCCCAGCTTTAATTCCCCCCCTCCACACACCCCCATCTCGCTACTACTTACATTCATCGTGCAGGTGCTGCTCCCCAGCCTCCACACACTCTGCCTGGGGAGAGGCTGGATGCTTGTAAAGTCTGCACTGCCTCCTGGGCTCCCCCGCAGACAGGGCCAGCAGAGCATGTAGTGCAGCCTGTAGCTGGAGCTGCTACCTGTAAGACCCGGTCACTCACAGGGTCTCACAGGAAGCAGCTACAGTCCTCCTCCTTCCCGACCACCACCAGCCCCACACTGACACAGGTGTCACAGAGCGCCGACAATTGTGTCTTCAGCTCCTTACCCTTCACTGCTCTCCTCCACGGGGGTTAAAATTTGTGGCGACTTAGCCGGGGGCCCCTGTCACGTGATCTGAACCAGGGGGCCCGGTGTAGTAAGAGACACCCAACACCAGGAGGGCAGGGGTAGTAAGAGACACCTCCCCCCCCAACACCAGGAGGGCTGGGGTAGTAAGAGACACCCAACACCAGGAGGGCTGGGGTAATAAGAGACACCCAACACCAGGAGGGCTGGGGTAGTAAGAGACACCCAACACCAGAAGGGCTGGGGTAATAAGAGACACCCAACACCAGGAGGGATGGGGTAGTCAGAGACACCTCCCCCCCAACACCAGGAGGGCTGGGGTATTAAGAGACACCTCCCCCCCAACACCAGGAGGGCTGGGGTAGTCAGAGACACCTCCCCCCCAACACCAGGAGGGCTGGGGTAGTAAGAGACACCTCCCCCCCAGCACCAGGAGGGCTGGGGTAGTAAGAGACACCTCCCCCCAACACCAGGAGGGCTGGGGTAGTAAGAGACACCTCCCCTTAACACCAGGAGGTCTGGGGTAATAAGAGACACCCCCACATCAACAGGAGGTCAGGGGTAATAAGAGACACCCCCCACACCACCAGGAGGGCTGGGGTAATGAGACCCCCCACACACACACACCACCAGGAGGGCTGTGGTAGTAAGAGACACCTAACACCAGGAGGGCTGTGGTAGTAAGAGACACTCAACACCAGGAGGGCTGGGGTAGTAAGAGACACCTCCCCCCACACACCAGGAGGGCTGGGGTAATAAGAGACCCCCCACACCACCAGGAGGGATGGGGTAATAAGAGACACCCCCCACACCGCACCGCCAGGAGGTCTGGGGTAATAAGAGACACCCCCACAACACCAGGAGGGCTGGGGGAATAAGAGACACCCCCCCTACAACACCAGGAGGGCTGGGGTAATAAGAGACCCCCCCCACAACACCAGGAGGGCTGGGGTAATAAGAGACATCCCCACCCCCTCCGCCCCACAACACCAGGAGGGCTGGGGTAATAAGAGATACCCCCCACACTACCAGGAGGGCTGGGGGAATAAGAGACACCCCCCACACCACCAGGAGGGCTGGGGGAATAAGAGACACCCTCTACACCACCAGGAGGGCTGGGGTAATAAGAGACACCCCCACACCACCAGGAGGGGCGGGGTAATAAGAGACACCCCCCACACCACCAGGATGGCTGGGGTAGTAAGAGACACCCAACACCAGAAGGGCTGGGGGAATAAGAGACACCCCCCCCCCACACCACACCGCCAGGAGGGCTGGGGGAATAGGAGACACCCCCCACACCACACCGCCAGGAGGGCTGGGGGAATAGGAGACACCCCCCACAAAACCAGGAGGGCTGGTGTAATAAGATACACCCCCCTCCCCCCCCCCCCCCCCCCACAATACCAGGAGGCCTGGGGTAATAAGAGACACCCCCCCACACCACCAGGAGGGCTGGGGTAATAAGAGACACCTCCACACACACACCACCAGGAGGGCTGGTGGAATAAGAGACACCTCCACACCACCAGGAGGGCTGGGGGAATAAGATACACCCCCTCCCCCCCCCCACAACACCAGGAGGGCTGGGGTAATAAGAGACACCCCCCACACCACCAGGAGGGCTGGGGTAATAAGAGACACCTCCACACACACACCACCAGGAGGGCTGGGGTAATAAGATACACACACCCACACACACCACCAGGAGAGCTGGGTTAATAAGAGACACCCCCACCACACCACCAGGAGGGCTGGGGTAATAAGAGACACCCCCCCACAACACCAGAAGGGCTGGGGTAATAAAAGACACCCCCCACACCACCAGGAGGGCTGGGGTAATAAGAGACACCCCCCACACCACCAGGAGGGCTGGGGTAGTAAGAGACACCCCCCACAACACCAGGAGGGCTGGGGGAATAAGAGACACTCCCCCTCCCCCCCAAAACACCAAGAGGGCTGGGGTAATAAGAGACACCCCCCCACACCACCAGGAGGGCTGGGGTAGTAAGAGACACCCCCCCCCACCACACCACCAGGAGGGCTGGGGTAATAAGAGACACCCCACACACACAACACCAGGAGGGCTGGGGGAATAAGAGACACCCCACACACACACAACACCAGGAGGGCTGGGGGAATAAGAGACACCCCCCCACACCACCAGGAGGGCTGGGGTAATAAGAGACACCCCCCACAACACCAGGAGGGCTGGGGGAATAGGAGACCCCCCAAAAAACACCAGGAGGGCTGGGGTAATAAGAGACACCCCCAAACCACCAGGAGGGCTGAGGTAATGAGACACACCCCCACACACACCACCAGGAGGGCTGGGGTAATAAGAGACACCCAACACCAGGAGGGCTGGGGTAATAAGAGACACACACGCACACACACCACCAGGAGGGCTGGGTTAATAAGGGACACCCCCACCACACCACCAGGAAGGCTGGGGGAATAAGAGACACCACCAGGAGGCCTGGGGGAATAAGAGACACCCCCCACAACACCAGGAGGGCTGGGGTAATAAGAGACACCCCCACCACACCACCAGGAGGGCTGGGGTAATAAGAGACACCCCCCCCCCCCCCCCCCCACAACACCAGAAGGCCTCGGGGAATAAGAGACACCCTTCACACCACCAGGAGGGCTGGGGGAATAAGAGACACCCCCCACACCACCAGGAGGGCTGTAATAAGAGAGACTCTTCACACTACCAGGAGGGCTGGGGTAATAAGAGACACCACCAGGAGGGCTGGGGTAATAAGAGACACACCCCACACACACCCCACAAGGAGGGCTGGGGTAATAAGATACACACCACCAGGAGGGCTGGGGTAATAAGAGACAACCCCTCCCTCCACAACACCAGGAGGGCAGGGGTAATAAGAGACACCCCCCCCACACACACACACACACACACACACACACACACACCAGGAGGGCCGGGGTAATAAGAGACACACACCCCCACACACATCACTAGGAGGGCTGGGGTAATAAGAGACCTCCCCCCACCACACACCACCAGGACGGCTGGGGTAATAAGAGACGCAACCCCACACCACCAGGAGGGCTGGGGTAATAAGAGACACCCCCCCACACACACACAAATTTAGGAGAGCTGGGGGAATAAGTGACACCCCCCACACCACCAGGAGGGCTGGGAGAATAAGAGACACCCCACACACACACACCACCAGGAGGGCTGGGGGAATAAGAGACACCCCACACACACACACCACCAGGAGGGCTGGGGTAATAAGAGACACACCAGCAGGAGGGTTGGGGTAATAAGAGACACCACCAGGTGGGCTGGGGTAATAAGAGACACCCCCACACACACACACCACCAGGAGGGCTGGGGTAATAAGAGACACCCCACACACCACCAGGAGGGCTGGGGTAATAAGAGACACCCCCACCACACCAGAAGGGCTGGGGTAATAAGAGACACACCCCCCACACACACATCACTAGGAGGGCTGGGGTAATAAGAGACACCTCTGCCCCCCCCCCACACACACACACACACCACCAGGAGGGCTGGGGTAATAAGAGACACCACACCACCTGGACGGCTGGGGTAATAAGAGACACAACCCCACGCCACCAGGAGGGCTGGGGTAATAGGAGACCCCCCCCCCCCCCACACACACACACACACACACACCACCAGGAGGGCTAGATTAATATGAGACACACCCCACACCACTAGACCACTAGGAAGACTGGGGTAATACCAGACACACCCCGCACCGCCAGGAGGACTGGGGTAATAGGAGACACCTTCACACCAGCAGAAAGACTAGGGTAATAAGAAACAACCCCCAGGATGACTGGGGTAATAATAGACACCCGCACATCACCAGGCTGTATCCAGGTTTTCCCGGACTCCCTAGAGCTGCATCCAACTTGTTCAGTGACCAGTATTCAAATGCTGAACAATTGGACTTGATCATGCTTGAGTAGCGCTCATTTCTGCATCATTTCCATATATTTGGGAGAGGGATAAAATTTTGTTTGCTAGACCTTTGGTGCAAAATCATTTATTCATCAGATTTGTTCATCCGTTACATAGTAACCTAGTTAATAAGGTTGGAAAAAAAGACAAGAGTCCATCAAGTTTAACCTACAGAATCCCTACTGTGCTGACCCATGGGAAGGCAAAAACCCCTATGAGGCAGCTGACAATTGCCCCATCACAGGGAGAAAATTCCTTCCCGACTCCAATGGCAATCAGAATAAACCCTGGATCAACGTATCACTGGAAATCTAATGTCCATAAACTGTAATATTATATTGTTCCAGAAAAGCATCCAGGCCTCCCTCGAACTTAATTAATTAGACATGACTTCATGTGGCAGAGAGTTCCACAGTCTGACCGCTCCAGTCCAGCTGTGTCCTTCTTATATACCAGTGCCCAAAACTGTACACAGTATTCCATATGTGGTCTGACCAGTGGGGCAAAACTATGTTCTCATCTATTTTATTAGCCTTAGCAGCTGCTGCCTGGCACTAATCACTAAATTTGAGTTTACTGTCCACCGATACCCCCAGGTCCTTTTTGGAAGTAGTTTTACCCAGTGTTTTTTTTATTTAGCACATAACTGTACTTATTATTTCTACTGCCTACTACTATTTTCTGTAATATTATATTATCCTCTTCTGTGGTGATTACTTTACCCAGTAACTGAGACCCAATCAGAATATGTTCCATCAATGACCACCCTCTGTTTTCTATCACACAACCAGTTACTTACCCATTTGCATATATTTTCCCCCATTCCCAGCATCCTCATTTTGTAGACCAACCTTTCATGCGGCACAGTATCAAATGTCTTTGAAAGTCCAGGTACACAACATCCACAGCCTCCCTCAGGTCCAGTCTATAACTGACCTCCTCATAGAAGCTGATCAGATTAGTCTGACAGGACCGATCCCTCATAAATCCAGGCTGGTGCTGTGTTGTAAGATTATTTTCATTAAGATACACCAGTATAGCATCTCTTACAAACCCCTCAAATACTTTACCCACTATAGATGTTAGACTTATAGGCCTATAGTTTCCAGGATCTATTTTCGACCTCTTCTTGTTCATGGATTTGTAGAATGTTTAGTCTAGACCAGCGCTTCTCAAACTGTGAGGTGCAGCCCACAGTCTGGTGAGGCGCGAGGTCCCTGCCTGCAGTCGGGAAGCCCCAGTCACTGCTGATAGCTGCCCGCTCAGCCAGGGATCCATCATCAGCAGCAGCACAGGAGTGGTGGAAGCAGGGTCACGTGATCGGCCAGGAAGAAGAGGGCAGACTCTCAAAGCAGCTGTGTGTGTATAAATATATACATGTGTGCTGATCTGTGTGTGTGTGTATATATATATATATATACACATACATGTGTGCTGATCTGTGTGTCTGTGTGTGTGTATGTATATACACTCACCGGCCACTTTATTAGGTACACCATGCTTGTAACGGGTTGGACCCCCTTTTGCCTTCAGAACTGCCTCAATTCTTTGTGGCATAGATACAACAAGGTGCTGGAAGCTTCCTCAGAGATTTTGGTCCATATTGACATGATGGCATCACACAGTTGCCGCGGATTTGTCGGCTGCACATCCATGATGCGAATCTCCCGTTCCACCACATCCCAAAGATGTTCTATTGGATTGAGATCTGGTGACTGTGGAGGCCATTGGAGTACAGTGAACTCATTGTCATGTTCAAGAAACCAGTCTGAGATGATTCTAGCTTTATGACATGGCGCATTATCCTGCTGAAAGTAGCCATCAGATGTTGGGTACATTGTGGTCATAAAGGGATGGACATGGTCAGCAACAATACTCAGGTAGGCTGTGGCGTTGCAACGATGCTCAATTGGTACCAAGGGGCCCAAAGAGTGCCAAGAAAATATTCCCCACACCATGACACCACCACCACCAGCCTGAACCATTGATACAAGGCAGGATGGATCCATGCTTTCATGTTGTTGACGCCAAATTCTGACCCTACCATCCGAATGTCGCAGCAGAAATCGAGACTCATCAGACCAGGCAACGGTTTTCCAATCTTCTACTGTCCAATTTCGATGAGCTTGTTCTGATCTGTGTGTGTGTATAAATATATAGATGTGTGCTGATCTCTGTGTGTGTGTGTATATATATACATATATATATATATATATATATATATATATATATATATATATATATGTGTATGTGTGCTGATCTGTGTGTGTGTGTGTATATACACACATGTGTGCTGATCTGTGTGTGTGTGTGTGTGTGTGTGTGTACAAATATATACATGAGTTCTGATCTGTGTGTGTGTGTGTATAAATATATAGATGTGTGCTGATCTGTGCGTGTGTGTGTGTGTGTGTGTGTGTATATATATATATATATGTGTGTGCTGATCTGTGTGTGTGTGTGTGTATATATATACATGTGTGCTGCTCTGTGTGTGTATAAATATATATATATATATATACATATACATGTATGTATGCTGATCTGTGTGTGTGTGTATATATATATATATATATATATATATATACATGTGTGCTGATCTGTGTGTGTGTGTGTGTGTGTATAAATATATACATGTGTGCTGATGTGTGTGTGTGTGTGTATATAGATACATGTGTGCTGATCTGTGTGTGTGTGTGTGTGTGTGTATATATATATATATATATATATATATATATATATATATATACCAACAAAACAGTTGAGTTCAGTGATTGTTGTGTTTTGTTGGTCTATTTATCATTGCCCCAGTAGCCAGAATCCTGCTCCACACTGACGAGGGGCAAATACCCCGAAACTGCAGTCTGTGGATGGATGCCTAGCCTTGGTAACCCTTGTCTTATGTTGTTATACTCGCCACAGAGTTAGACTTTGACTCACAGGGGCCACCCTGGTGTTTCCCTATTTAGGTCCCAAAGCTCGCAACAGAGTGAGGACCTGAGGGACTACGTATCAGGGTGGTTTGGTGCTCTCCCCACTAGGAGGCACCCTTGGCAATGGGCTTCCTTCTCTGGAGAGAGGGATATCTGGCTATTCCCGTGTTTTGAGACTCGCAACTGAGGCTCCACGGACCCCTTTTTTGCATATATATATATATATATATATATATATATATATATATATATGTGTGTGTGCTGATGTGTGTGTGTATATATATATATATATATATATATATATATATATATATATACACATGTGTGCTGATATGCGTGTGTGTGTGTATATGTGTATATATATATATATATATATATATATATATATATATATATATATACTGATCTGTGTGTGTGTGTATAAATATATACATGTGTGCTGATCTGTGTGTATACATGTGTGCTGATGTCATGTGTATACATGCATGTGTGATGATGACTGTGATATCTGTGTCTATACATGTGTAAAATTACCTATTTGTGGGCTCTAGTGGGGTTATTAATTATTTGTGGAACACCATTGAGATTATCAACTATTTGTGGCACACTCTGACAGTGCCAGGAGCATTGCATGCACAGAAATGGGGTAAGGAGGAGAAAGAGAGCTGCACCAAAAAGAGGACGCTAAGAATGGAATCATGCTGGTGTGTATGTGTGCGGGGAAGCTGGCAGGTGAGTAGAGGGCTGAGTCACAGAGGAAGGAGTGCTGCACTGTGGTGCTAGTTTACAGGTGGAGCAGTATGTGGTGTTGTGTTACTGCACGTGGAGCAGTATTTATTTCTGCACTTTGGTGCTGCTTTGGGATATAATGTGCACTACATGGTGGTATCAGGCAATGCATAGTAGTAGGTGTTTGTTGGTCAGGCCCGAGCATCAATATGGAACGCCAAGTGAGGCCCGAGAACAAAAAGTTTGAGAAGCACTGGTCTAGACTATAGGCTAAGGGCCCTATCCCACCGGACGATTATCGTTTGCATAATCGTTAATGATTAACAATCTCAAACGACCGCTATTGCGAAAGACTTGAAAACGTTCACTTATTTCCATGGAACGATAATAGTTACTTATGATCGTAATTGCGATAGTTTTTTCTTCGCTATTTATTCGCTATTGCGTTCGTATCCATTGCGAACGACCGAACGATGTCTTATTCAATGCGAACAATTTGCGAATGTTTTGCGAACGAGCAACGATAAAAATAGGTCCAGGTCTTATAAAGCGATCAACGATTTCTCGTTCGGTCGTTAATCATTAACTGCCTTTCAACCGAATGATTATCGTTTAGATTCGAACGATTTAACGATAATCTGAACGATAATCATCCGGTGGAATAGGGCCCTAAGCATCACACAATTTATAAATTCCCCTCCCACTGTGTACATTACACTGGTGTAGAAGATTAATGGTACTTTTACACGGAGCGATAATTCGCCCGATCGCACGATTAACGATTTTGAGTGAACGATGTTTTTTTTTATAACGATCAGCGTTTAGACAGAACGATACATCGTACGGAAAATTCGCTATGCAATCGTTTTGCGATCGTTTAAGCCTATCTCACACATAGGTGAAATCGCTGTAAGAATGTTTACACGGAACGATCTGCGAATTTTTTATGAACGATCAACGATGATTTGAGAACATGTTGAAAGATCAAAATGAACGATTTTTTGCTGGTCGTTTGATCGTTCGCTGCGTTTACACGTACTATTATCATTCGAATTCGACCGTTATCGTGCAAAAACGAACGATCAGTCGTGACGTGTAAAAGTACCATAAGTCAGTGCCATCACTGGAACATCATACAAGCTACATGTAGAGGTGGGCTTTATATATGAAAAAACAGTAGAAGCGCTGTTATGAAGTAGGAGTAATCCTAAAGCGTAACTGTCATTTCAGGGCCATTTTTTTGAAAACATTAAGGGTATAAACCCACACACCGTATACACAGCGTATTTACTGCTGCGATACGCAGCGAATACGCAGCAAAAACGCAACAAATACGCAACAAAAACGCAGCAGATTAGATCTAAATAACTGAACTCAGCATTAAATCTTCACCATCAAACTGCTGCGTATTTGCTGCGTATTTGCTGCGTATTTGTTGCGTATTTGTTGCGTATACGGTGTGTGGGTTTGTACCCTAAATGTCAACAGTTCAAGCGATTTTAAGAAACTGTAAGGGTGCCTTCACACCTACCGTATCGCAGTAGAAAATCCGCTGCGGATCCGCAGCAGATTTAACTAAATGAATGAACACAGCATTAAATACGCACTGTCAAATCCGCTGCGGATCCGCAGCGGATTTTCTACTGCGATACGGTAGGTGTGAAGGCACCCTAAAGAGTTTCCTTCTGGACTAAAAAAGCAATCTCCCAGCCTCCCCCCCTCACTGCAGAAGAAGCAGGATTTCTCTGTCCATTATGTGGCTTTGGAGAGGGGAGGGGCTGTTAGGAGTGAGTGAGCACGGAGCAGTCTTGCACAGCACAACACCCTGCAATTCTCTCAGTAAGTTCATAGATAAGCACTGACCTTTCTGACCCCAGAATCCTGCTGTTTAGGTGCCCAGAGAGTCGAGAAACAGCTGACCTTCATGTCACCTCTTCCTGCTCCCTCATCTCCCTCAGCCCCTCCCCCCTCCCATAAGGATAGAATGGAGAGAGCAGAACCCGTCTTCACTGGCTTCTTTGTAATGAAGACGTGTTTGCCTGATAATGCACAGATAAGAAGTCAGGGGGGGAGGCTGGGAAATTGCTTCTTGAGTACAGAAGGAGGCTTTTTTGGCTGATAAAACCTATTACAGAGTTTCTTAAAATCGCTTATACTACTGATTTCTGCAATAAAAAAAAAAAAATATGACAGTTACGCTTTAAATTCCCCACCACACTACTAATGTGATTTGGGGCAAGCAGCTGACATAGCCTGCCTTGCTGTGCTGACAGCTTCAGTACAGGCAGTGTTAGCAGAGCGCAGGCAGTGACTCATAAATGTGCCGTAATTACATTACATCTATGTTATCAATCACTTTTAAAAGTAAAAACAATTAGGATTTCTTAACAATCTATCTCCTATTTCCTCCAGCAGACAACTGTGCCTTGTGCCACGACCATGGACAAAAAGGATACAGAGGAAGAGGATCACCCTTTAAAAAATAATGATGGAAAGGCTGTAGAGAACAATAATGATATGAGTGGAGAAAAGGATGTGTGTATTAAAAAACCAAACAGGCTTTCTCGCCTGTCTAAAATTCGCACTGCCATGTTTTTTGGCTCATTGTTTCTTTGCCTTACTGCTGTATTTGCCTTCTCATTCATTATTCCTTGCCCAGTGAGACCTTTCTCTGAGAGAACTTGGAGCATACAGTATAACAACTCTGGTAAGTTTTTCAATGTAAATACAATTATCCGTGTATCAGTATTGTGTGTAAATCTGATCTTTAACAGCAGCATTTTTTTCTTTGTCTTTGGATGAAGCCAACGTGTCCATGTGACAGTGCTTATCTATGTCATACTATAATAACAACTAAACTCACTGCTGGGCACTTAATATGGTATTAAAGGGGTATTCCCATCTTTCTCAGGATAAGTTAGGGGCCTATTCCACGGAACGATAATTGGCCAAATCGGCCCGATTCGGGCGATTATAACTCGGTGGAATAGAGAGAACGATCAGCCAATGATCGTGTCATCGGCTGATCGTTCATTTAGGTTCAAACCTAAAATCATCGGTCGCCACCCGCGCATCGCTACGTGGAATAGCAGTGCGCGGCGGGCGACCGACGATTTAAAAACATCTAGGGAGATTTATCAACGGGATTTTTCTAGATGCAGTCTATTTCTGCTTTGGCAAGAATAGACTGGTCTATTAAAAGTGCAATTTACTATCAGAGATAAGCCTGGTCTATTTTCTGTGGTGCTGATTTGTTTGGCTCAGAATTGTCTCTAAATAGCCTCAGAATTGTCTCTAAGGGTACAAACGCACTTGACGTATTTGCTGCGTGAATCAGTCTTAAAAATAAGCAGGCAAAACGCAGGTTGGCTTTATACAATTGTTCTGCGTTAAAATACGCAATTGCGTATTTTTGAAGTGTGAAGCTTGTTGTTAGCAAAGCATCAGTTGTTAACAACCTGTGCGAAAAACGCATGTAGCTTCACGCTTCAAAAATACGCAATTGCGTATTTTAACGCAGAACAATTGTATAAAGCCAACCTGCGTTTTGCCTGCTTATTTTTAAGACTGATTCACGCAGCAAATACGTCAAGTGGGTTTGTACCCTAAATCGTCTTATTGCCCTGGTTCGCCTCCTAGGTAATGAGCATTTTCTTCTCCCTTTCTTTTTCAGATACCGGCATGCAGAGGATTACTACTTCAATGACCGGCGGACTTTAATGTGCAATAAAATGGTCAATGAGGGGTGTGGGGGTGTTTTTATTTGAATAAAAAAAATTTCTAGGTGTATTTGTGTTTTCTTTCATTACTTTATAGGCTTAGTAGTGGAAGCTGTCTGATAGACGGAATCCATTACTAAGTCAGGGCTTAGTGTTAGCCGGTATAAAATGGCTAACAATAACCCCCCCATTATTACCCCAGTACCCAATGCCACCAGGGGTACTGGAAAGAGCCGGGTGCCAGTGGTCCCAGAGCGTCAAAATTGGCGCTCCCGGACTGGGCGGCAGCAGGCTGGTAATATTTAGGCTGGGGAGGGCCTAAACCAATGGCTCTTCCCACCCTGGTATTACCAGGCTGCTGTTGCTTGGTTTTTAACCTGGCTGGTTATGGAAGGGGGGGGGGGATCCTATGCAGTTTTTAAAAAAAGTTAAAATAAAATAAAAAAACGCATAGGATCCCCCCCTTTTCCATAACCAGCCGAGTTAAAAACCAAGCAACAGCAACCTGGTAACACCAGGGTGGGAAGAGCCATTGGTTTAGGCCCTCCCCAGCCTAATTATTACCAGCCTGCTGCCGCCCCAGTCCAGGAGCGCCAATTCTGATGCTCCCGGACCACTGGCACCCGGCTCTTCCCAGTACCCCTGGTGGCATTGGGTACTGGGGTAATAATGGGGGGGGGGGGGTTTAGTGTTAGCCATTTTATACTGGCTAACACTAAGCCCTGACTTAGTAATGGATTCTGTCTATCAGACAGCTTCCACTACTAAGTCTATATAGTAATGAAAGAAAACACAACACACCTAGAAACATTTTTTTTATTCAAATAAAAACACCCCCACACCCCTCGTTGACCATTTTATTATACAGTAAAGTCTGCCGGTCATTGAAGTAGTCCAAACGAATCCGCGGTAATCCTCTGCATGCCGGTATCTGGAAAAAAAGCAACAGCAAGTAAGGGGTTAACACCCTGGGAGCCAGACTGTAACTCCCATGCCTATGCTGGAGATTACCCAGCGTTCCCAGCATCCTGTAAGGTTAACCCATACAGGACCCTGGGAAAGCTGGGTGATCTTCAGCATGGGCATGGGAGTTACAGTCCGGCTCCCAGGGACTTAACCCCCTGGGGACCAGACTATTCTGGCACTGCACCTGCACCAGCAAGGAAGGGGGTTAAGTGCCCCCTTCCTTCCTGCGGCAGATACAGTGCGCTCTCCAATGGGAGGGGGGATGATAGGGGCTGGGGCTTACCTGTTCCTGCTTCCTCGCTGTCCCGGTAGGCTCCGCCTCCATGGCAGTAAGCCCCGTCCCCATTGCGGGTCGGTACGGGGGCGGGGCTTACCTGCTGCTGCTTCCTCGGCAGTCCTGGTAACTCCCAGCCCCTACCATCCCCCCCCCCCCCCCTCATTGGAGAGCGAACTGCATCTGCTCCAGGAAGGAAGGGAGCACTTAACCACCTTACTTGCTGGTGTAGGTGCAGTGCCAGAACAGTCTGACTCCCAGGGGGTTAAGTACCCTGGGAGCCAGACTGTAACGCCCATGCTGGAGGTCACCCAAATTTCCCAGCATCCTGTAAGGGTTAACCTTACAGGATGCTGGGAAAGCTGGGTGACCTCCAGCATGGGCATGGCAGTTACAGTCTGGCTCCCAAGGGCTTAAGCCCCTGGGAGCCAGACTGTAACTTCTGTGTCGGGATTTTAAATTTCCCGCCCAGAAGCAGACTGCTATCTGCTTTTGGGTGGGAAACCCTGTAGGCAGGGAATCCCGGCTTAATTAAGGGGATTCCTTGCTCCTGTACTGCAAGGAGGGGTGCGCTAAGCACCCCTCCTTACTGTACAGCCCCAGGGGGTTAGTAGTGATGCTCCTGCATCACTACTTAACCCCTTACACTCCGTGGACCGGGTGCACTGCACCCGACTCACGGAGCAAACTTGCTCCACATTATAGGTGGTAAAATAGACCACCTCTAGTGTGGAGTGAGTTTGCGACACATGTGCGATTATTTTAGATAGTCGCACATGATAAATCATGCCTACTTTCAGCGTAAGCTGAAGTAGGCATGATCAGTCTATGTCGGGGAAAAGTCGCAAAATTTTGCGCAGCTATGCGGTTGCTCAAAATTTTGCAACTTTTCCACTCCAAAAAAAAGGTGTAAATTTTTAATAAATCTCCCCATCATACTTTACCTATCCAGGCTGCAGGTCTTCGGCGCTCCTTCTCCCGGTCCTACACGCAGCAGCAGCTTCGGAGCAGCCTGTCTGAGCTGACAGACATTAGGTAGCAGTCATTTCAAAGGATTTTTAAAACCTGCATGGTTTTGTTAGATTAACAATCCAAGAGCCTCCTCGATGGTGTGCAGCTATTTCTCATTCTCTCTATTTCTTGGGGTGGGACTAATGGTACTTAACGATTCCGAATGAACAATGTGTTTTTTATAACGATCAGCGTTTAGACGGAACAATATATCGTACGGAAAAAATTTTTGCGATCGTTTTAGCCTATCTCACACACAGGTTACATTGGTGAAAGACTGTTTACACAGAACGATCTGCGAATTGTTTGCGAACGACTGACGTTTTGAGAACTTGTTGAAAGATCAAAATGAACGATTTCTCGCTCGTCGCTTGATCGATCGCTGTGTTTACACAGAACGATTATCGCTCAAATGCTATCGTTATCGTGCAAATTCGAACGATAATCGTTCTGTGTAAAAGGACCATAAAGGCCCTATACCACGGGCCGACTGACAGATGCAAACGAGCGCTATTAGCGCTTGTTTGCTCCTCGTTCCCCGCTCGCTGCTGCCGCTATTCCACACGGCTGCAGCGAGCGGTTGAATGCGGGAGGGGCTGCAGGGGGCTGCCCGGGTGATCGCTGATCAGCCGGACAGCCCATAGGATACAGCAGCGTCTGCTGCCAACGCTTCTATTCCACGGAGTGACGCCAGCAGATCGTTGCTGTATCAGTTGTTTGTTTTTCAACATGTTAAAAAACAAACGACTGCAACGATCAGCCGACATAAACAATGTCAGCAGATCGTTGCTGTCAATTCTCGGGACGATTATCAGCCATCACAGCCAATATCGGCCGAATACGGACGGTAATCGTTCCGTGGAATAGGGCCTTAAGGCAGAGCTGTTTGACAGTAGTACACAAACAGGGAGCCAATCACAGCACAACACACAGTCCTTACTGCTAGGGCTGGTGAAAGTGCACTGAACAGCTTGAAGCAATTAAAGGGTTATATTAGCTGCAGCTTGAGAAGATGAAGGGAGGGGGGTTGATTATAATGTAGCACTATTTAAATACCGCAGTAGGTTCACTGGTATTTACACAAAGGCTGCCAGAGATTAGAGGAAAACCTTGATTTACCTTTCTTCAGCTAGTAGACGGGCTCACCTTGCATGTACACAGCCCAGGCTTTCTTACACTCTCTTCATCTTTTGTACAAAGCAGATGGTACATCCCATCCCCATTTCTGAGTTTTGTCCTGGGCTTTCTGTTACTAGAGGCAGTGATAACCTGACAACAGGCGGCAGATTACAGAGAAGTGAGACACCTAGTGGCCAAGACTTTACAGCTGGTTTTCTGGGGTAGAGAGTCAGTTTCAGTAAATAAAGTGATTTATACATGTTAGTAGTCACATAAGGTATCAAATGGAGGAAAGGTGTTATAAACAACAGTGACTAATAAAACGTCAGAGCTGCTGTCACAGTTTTGTAAAGTAATTCCCCAATGTGTTGGCAATATAGTAATAGTTAGGACTAACTAATACTTAACTTTTAATAATTCATTAAAAATTGTAGCAAAAAGGTCCACACTAACAACAAAAAGACATACACTAATGTGCTCTATATACAGTGAGGTAACCTACAGGGCAAATGTAGACATAGGGGAGATATCCCACGTTCCCAAAGGGATGCTAATACTTAGGGACTAATGGCCCGGTGTCAAAACACCTAGGATACAATTAAAGAGTCAGGGAGAAAAGGAGAGGAGAGTAGTGGTGCGCCCTGCTCTCTGCCCTAATAACCTCTTGCCCTGCCTTTTGGGGAACCCACCTCCTTAACAGGGTGGCCCCAACCACGGTGACAGTCCCTTCCTTATTGCACGTGCCCAGTAGGAAACAAGAAGCACAGAAGACAGAAAAGAGTGAAAAAACGGTGTATACTCAAAACCACCTTAAAAACAACCAGCAAGAAATATCATATTATATACACAGTACCTATTATATATAAGCTGTGCTTGTTCCTACACAGCGCCTATATCAAAAGCTGTGTTCGTTCCGACGCGTTTCAGCCATCCCAATTGTGGATGGATTCATCAGGGAACACATATAGCACTCCAAAAGGATGTGCTTAAACCAATTCCTGCTGTGAGGGATATCCTTTCATCATAACAAATACATGGACCTCTTAGGAATGGTACAACACAATATAGTGGTAAATGATTCGTACTCAATATGGTGACAGCAATTAAGGAGATAACAAAGGAGAACAAAAGAATAACCCCAAATAAATAAACGGATGAATATAGCAAATAGTTGTACTTAGCTATACAGATGGACTGAAGTTGTGCTGCCTGCGAAGGTCCATGTTCACCCCACGATGACTGTAGTCACCCTCTCATCGTGGGGTGAACATGGACCTTCGCAGGCAGCACAACTTCAGTCCATCTGTATAGCTAAGTACAACTATTTGCTATATTCATCCGTTTATTTATTTGGGGTTATTCTTTTGTTCTCCTTTGTTATCTCCTTAATTGCTGTCACCATATTGAGTACGAATCATTTACCACTATATTGTGTTGTACCATTCCTAAGAGGTCCATGTATTTGTTATGATGAAAGGATATCCCTCACAGCAGGAATTGGTTTAAGCACATCCTTTTGGAGTGCTATATGTGTTCCCTGATGAATCCATCCACAATTGGGATGGCTGAAACGCGTCGGAACGAACACAGCTTTTGATATAGGCGCTGTGTAGGAACAAGCACAGCTTATATATAATAGGTACTGTGTATATAATATGATATTTCTTGCTGGTTGTTTTTAAGGTGGTTTTGAGTATACACCGTTTTTTCACTCTTTTCTGTCTTCTGTGCTTCTTGTTTCCTACTGGGCACGTGCAATAAGGAAGGGACTGTCACCGTGGTTGGGGCCACCCTGTTAAGGAGGTGGGTTCCCCAAAAGGCAGGGCAAGAGGTTATTAGGGCAGAGAGCAGGGCGCACCACTACTCTCCTCTCCTTTTCTCCCTGACTCTTTAATTGTATCCTAGGTGTTTTGACACCGGGCCATTAGTCCCTAAGTATTAGCATCCCTTTGGGAACGTGGGATATCTCCCCTATGTCTACATTTGCCCTGTAGGTTACCTCACTGTATATAGAGCACATTAGTGTATGTCTTTTTGTTGTTAGTGTGGACCTTTTTGCTACAATTTTTAATGAATTATTAAAAGTTAAGTATTAGTTAGTCCTAAGTGGTCCCCATACGCCGGTGATTTTTCTAGTTTGTCTTGACCACTGGACCTTACGCTACTATGGTGTAACGGCACCTGTATTTCCGTTATTTGGATTTTCAATATAGTAATAGACCATTCTTTTCTTTTGAGAACAGTTGGTTATCCTTTTCTGGCTACAGAAGACGTCAACAAAGATAACGTGCAAGATGTTCTTTTCCTTTTTAAAACCGACATTGCCAGCAAATTAAATGTATCCTGCGCGGATGAAGGTAAATCCTCTGTCTGATGCTCTGTATTTATAGAAAAGCTACCATTTTATACAATGCTTACTCCTTAAGGCTGGGTTCACACACTGTATACTTCAGGCTGTATTTGGTCCTCAAGTCAGGTCCTCATAGCAACCAAAACCAGGAGTGGATTGAAAACACAGAAAGGCTCTGTTCACACAATGTTGAAATTGAGTGGGTGGCCGCCATATAACGGTAAATAACTGCCATTATTTCAATATAACAGCCGTTGTTTTAAAATAACAGCAAATATTTGCCATTAAATGACGGCCATCCACTCAATTACAACATTATGTGAACATAGCCTTTCTGTGTTTTCAATCCACTCCTGGTTTTGGTTGCTATACAGCCTCACAAATACAGCCTCAAATATACATAGTGTGAACCCAGCCTTATAGTGCAGCCTGTGAAGAATGACAAGAAAGCAGCTAGTTAGCAGCCACATCCTGTAACCACAGACATGAGGGCTTTCTTTATGCCTATATATATCTATATAGCAGCAGCTGCCATTAGAGGAATGATGGGAGTTTTATGTATACTGTAATTATAACACT
Organism: Dendropsophus ebraccatus; assembly: GCF_027789765.1. Classification (NCBI taxonomy): domain Eukaryota; kingdom Metazoa; phylum Chordata; class Amphibia; order Anura; family Hylidae; genus Dendropsophus; species Dendropsophus ebraccatus. The sequence continues at coordinate 73,363,947 of NC_091462.1, read as the reverse complement.
GGATGCAGTGAACCCCCATGTTTCCTTTAATCTTGCCTGCAGATAGCCAGCAGCTCATCTTTTATCCCTGTACACATGGAACATAAACCAGTATAGTACAGCCTAGACTATTTATTAGAGAATAATATAAAAGCTTTTGTGAGTGTATGTAAAAGAAAAAAACAATACACACTGCTTGTGCAGACCCATTGGAGGATAAGAGAATGCATATGCAGCGTATGCTCCCCTTGTACTGGATAGGCTTAACACTATTGAGCACTTTGTAACAGTAGGGATGCAGCCTTTCACCACCCAATAGCTCGTGCAGTCTTCGGTTTTGTGATAGCAGAGAATAGGGTGAAAGATTGGTCATTGGATTTGGAGCAAACCCTCAGTGAGGACCCGACGGGCAAATCTTGTATTCCACAGGAGGATCACCCAACACAAACTCCACACTTGCAATAGAAAATAAACTTTTATTGGCAATGCAATTCGAGGAGGCAATCCTCCTCTTCATCAGGCAAGCTTTTGTATATGTATATAACCCGCTGCAAGTATGTAAACCCATGCAAAATGACAGTACCAGGAATTGCAGCGGATTTCGGTGAGGAACTCGCAACGTGAATTCCGCTGCAATATGGTTTGTAAAAACAAGGCTATGTTCACACTACGTAAAAAACATGGCCGTATTTTAAGACAACGGCCGTTATTTCGCAAATAACGGCAGTTGTTATGAAATACGGCCGTGTTTTTTACGTAGTGTGAACTCACTCTAAAACTGTTAGCTTCAGTTCAGGTTCCAAACTGCTGGCACTGTTAGATAGCTGTAAGGGCAAGAAGACACATTGTATCTTTCATATATCCATCTTTGGTTCCATAACATAGAAAAATGCTTTTATTTTCTTTCTCCTTTTTGTGTACACGAAAAAAGGAATGTGTTTTGATCCATTTTGTTATCCCTTTTTTTTTTTTTTTTTTCTTTTTTTTTTTTTTTTTTTAATAATGAAAAAATGGATCAAAAGGGATACACACAAATGCAATGTTTTTTTCATCTGCTTTAAACAGATCTCAGCCTTACTAAGTGTTGACAACCCGTTTCCATGTTTCTTGTTTGGGATTCATTATTTCAATAACCGTATAAAAAAATGAGGATTAGTCACCAGCAGCTACAGATAACTGATGTATCACTGTAAAAGGTCTCTTCCATCTTTGCAGGCTTCCAGTCACCATGCTTCTTCTTATCTGCCCTGTCTGGAACTAATGGAAGCGCACTGTGGGTCAAACCTATTTCAGATGGTGATGTGCAGTTAGTGGAGTGTGGTATCCATAACCTTGGTGGTGTGAACAGTGTTGGTTGTGTTGGTATAAGGAAACCTGGAGTTATATTAGCAATTGATTCAACAACAGGTAAGAGTCAATATGTACAAGTTCACAAGTATAAAAATGATTATTTGCCAAAATCCACTTTGATTAAAGTGTATTGTCTATTACACCAAGTAATTTATATAAACATGGCAGCCTGGGTCCTACAGTCTCCAATGTACTCCATTCTATATACTATATTTTGTTTATATTGCTATTGAGAAGCCTTTACCCATTCATAAAGCTCTATTATTCATGGCACCCTTATATTCGCCATACATCAGATCATCTTGTGTTGCAGGACATGCTTTGTGGGAAAAGCCAACTGGATTTGCAACTGAGTTCACTCTTATAAAACCGATGCTGAAAGTTCCAGATGTGGATAGGGATGGTGTAGAAGATCTCATGGTTTTTCTTTTTGCAGAAAATGAGGTAGGGAAAAAATACATACAATATAATGTACAGGTTACAATGCATTGTTGTGCTGTAGGTGTAATACAAACACAGGATAGAGGATAACTAGCTGATTGTTGGGACCCCCTGATCTTGAGAATACAGCTCAAATGGCCCCTGCATGAATGGAGCCGTGGTGCACATGCTCACCCATAACTGCATTCATTCTCCATGGGAGTGCCAAACATTACCAAGTGCTCGAACCTGGGACATTTTTCAAATACTGGAAACAGGAGTTTTGGGGAACATAGCTTGGAAAAAATTGGTAATGGTAAAGACCTTAGTCAGAACATGGGACTGGCTGAAAAAAGCACTAAATAATCAGGGAACAATGGAGTTTGCCCCACTGTGGTTAAATGATGAGTTAGGGGAAATTAGGAAATTGGGAGTAGTAAAAGTACTGGAGGAGGTGGGGGTGAATACAGTTAGAGACATAATGGACGGAAATAACATCAAAAGTTGGGATACTCTAAAAATAGAATATAGGATAGAGGAAAGACATTGGTTCTCTTATGTTAGATGTAGAAAAGCGTTAGTTGTAAGTCAGAATAATAGTAAGCTGCAAGTATGTAGCCCCAGCCCACTAGTGGAAAAACTAAGGGGCGGGACAATCAAAAAGAAAGAGATTACAACAATATACTCGCACCTTATGGCTAGGTTCACACTATGTAACTGTGCGGCTGTATTTTTTATGCGGCTGTAAATGTGCGGATGAAACTCCGGCCGTGGGAAAAAATAGACATGCGGCTCAAAACATACGGTCATTTACTTTGAAATCTGGTTCAACTAAAGATAACAAATAAAATCTTAAGAAAGTGATGCAAACACCTCTGGATGCATCTGGGAAAGCAGGGAAACAGTTTACATGAATTGCTATTACCGGGGTTTGCGATCCTCTGCACTAATGCAATGTCTCTCATGGTTAATCTATTAAAATAATAAAACACATTTTCGTTGTAATAAAGTGCCTTTCGTTGTTCAATAATTAAATTTAAACTAATCCATCATTTTGCAATTAAATATACTGTTAAAATAAATAGATATATAAATAAATGTATATTTATATATATATTTATTTTTTGACAGTATATTTAATTGCACAATGATGGATTCGTTAGAATTAAATTATTGAACAACGAAACTGAATTTATTTAATCGAAAATGTGTTTTATTAATTAAATATTAATTAGTACAGGAAGCTCCATAAGCCGTTAATTCATATTGCCGGCAAAAGAGCATTCTGTACTAATCATCACTTTACTTTAATGAAAACATCAAATGTTTCTTCTAATTATGTTATCACAATAGCATTATTAGAAGAAACATTTAGAATTATATGTGCGCTCAGCTGATTGGCTGATCGGCTCAGCGCACATATAATGAGCCGGTCCGCAGTACAGTGACTTCATTGTGCTGCGGACCAGCAAAGAGGACACATCGGGTGAGTATAGAGCTCTCCCCACCCCCTCCCCAGCACTGCACCCCTCCCAGCAAGGAAGGGGGGGTCAGTTAACCCCTTCCTTGCTGGGATGGGTGCAGTCTGACATCAGTCTGGCCCCCAAGGGGTTAAGGGGGATGCAATACATCCTCCCTTAACCCCTTGGGGGCCAGACTGTAAGCAGCGATCTGTAAAGATGCTGCATACTGTAAGGTGTACAACACCGCTCACAATGATGGGTGTTGTGCTCCTGTTTGTGTGTTTTTTGTGTGTTTCTCCCTTTTTGTTTTTCAGATATCGGTATCCTGTGGATTACGTCGGATTCCGTGGACTACGTCGATGACCAGCGTTTTTTTAATGTTTTTTTTAATAAAATGGTCAATGAGGGGTGTGGGGGTGTTTTTATTTGAATAAAAATTTTATTTAACTTGTGTCTTGTCTTTATTTCTTTACTTTATAGACTTAGTAGTGGAAGCCGTCTAATAGACGGAATCCATTACTAAGTTGGGGCCTAGTGTTAGCCGGTATAAAATGGCTAACACTAACCCCCTATTATTACCCCAGTACCCAATGCCACTAGGGGTACTGGGAAGAGCCGGGTGCCAGTGGTCCCGGAGCGTCAAAATTGGCGCTCCTGGACCGGGCAGCAGCAGGCTGATAAGATTTAGGCTGGGGAGGGCCTAAACCAATGGCTCTTCCCACCCTGGTGTTACCAGGCTGCTGTCGTTTGGTTTTTAACCCGGCTGGTTATAAAAATAGGGGGGACCCTATGCGGGTTTTTTTTTAAAATAAATAAATAATTAAAAAAAAACCGCATAGGGTCCCCCCTATTTTTATAACCAGTCGGGTTAAAAACCAAACGACAGCAGCCTGGTAACACCAGGGTGGGAAGAGCCATTGGTTTAGGCCCTCCCCAGCCTAAATCTTACCAGCCTGCTGCCGCCCAGTCCAGGAGCGCCAATTTTGACGCTCCGGGACCACTGGCACCCGGCTCTTCCCAGTACCCCTGGTGGCATTGGGTACTGGGGTAATAGGGGGTTAGTGTTAGCCATTTTATACCGGCTAACACTAGGCCCCAACTTAGTAATGGATTCCGTCTATTAGACGGCTTCCACTACTAAGTCTATAAAGTAAAGAAATAAAGACAAGACACAAGTTAAATAAATTTTTTATTCAAATAAAAACACCCCCACACCCCTCATTGACCATTTTATTAAAAAAAACATTAAAAAAACGCTGGCCATCGACGTAGTCCACGGAATCCGACGTAATCCACAGGATACCGATATCTGAAAAACAAAAAGGGAGAAACACACAAAAAACACACAAACAGGAGCACAACACCCATCATTGTGAGCGGTGTTGTGCACCTTACAGTATGCAGCATCTTTACAGATCGCTGCGTACAGTCTGGCCCCAAGGGGTTAAGGGAGGATGTATTGCATCCCCCTTAACCCCTAGGGGGCCAGACTGATGTCAGACTGCACCCATCCCAGCAAGGAAGGGGTTAACTGACCCCCCCTTCCTTGCTGGGAGGGGTGCAGTGCTGGGGAGGGGGTGGGGAGAGCTCTATACTCACCCCGATGTTGTCTCTTCGCTGGTCCGCAGCACAATTAAGTCACTGTGCTGCGGACCCGCTAATTATATGTGCGCTGAGCCGATCAGCCAATCAGCTGAGCGCACATATAATTCTAAATGTTTCTTCTAATAATGCTATTGTGATAACATAATTAGAAGAAACATTTGATGTTTTCATTAAAGTAAAGTGATGATTAGTACAGAATGCTCTATTGCCGGCAATATGAATTAACGGCTTATGGAGCATCCTGTACTAATTAATATTTAATTAATAAAACACATTTTCGATGAAATAAATTCAGTTTCGTTGTTCAATAATTTAATTCTAACGAATCCATCATTGTGCAATTAAATATACTGTCAAATAATAAATATATATATAAATATACATTTATTTATATATCTATTTCAGGGGTACTCAACAACTTTTAGTGAAGGTCCACTTACCGGGGTCTATTGTCAGGTGAAGGTCCGAGCTGAACATCAGTAGGAAACGTGTTTTGTTACTTTTCACAAACGTTCAACTATTTATATACAGAATTGCTGCTTATTAGCGGGAAAACTGGCATTTTTTTCTCTCTCACCAGGCCTTTGATATTAGGTACAAAGGGGGTGACTGCCCTGGTAGTATATAGCCCCCCTGTTGCTCCCCCAGTAGTGTATAGCCCCCCCTGTGCGCTCTCCCTCAGTAGTATATAGCCCCCTGTTGCTCCCCCAGTAGTATATAGCCCCCCTGTGCGCTCTCCCCCTGTAGTATATAGCCCCCTGTGAGCTCCCCCCAGTAGTATATAGCCTCCCGGTGCGCTCTCCCCCTGTAGAATATAGCCCCCTGTGAGCTCCCCCCAGTAGTATATAGCCCCCCTGTGCGCTCTCCCCCTGTAGTATATAGCCCCCTGTGCGCTGTCCCCCAGTAGTATATAGCCCCCTGTGAGCTCCCCCCAGTAGTATATAGCCCCCCTGTGCTCTCCTCCTGTAGTATATAGCCCCCTGTGCGCTGTCCCCCAGTAGTATATAGCCCCCTGTGAGCTCCCCCCAGTAGTATATAGCCCCCCTGTGCTCTCCCCCTGTAGTATATAGCCCCCTGTGAGCTCCCCCCATTAGTATATAGCCCCTGTGAGCTCCCCCGAAGTAGTATATAGCCCCCCTGTGAGCTCCCCCCTGTAGTATATAGCCCCCTGTGAGCTCCCCCTGTAGTATATAGCCCCCCGTGCGCTGTCCCCCTGTAGTATATAGCCCCCTGTGAGCTCCCCCCAGTAGTATATAGCGCCCCTGTGCTCTCCCCCCAGTAGTATATAGCCCCCTGTGAGGTCCCCCCAGTAGTATATAGCCCCCCTTGTGCTTTCCCCCTGTAGTATATAGCCCCTGTGAGGTCCCCCCTGTAGTATATAACCCCCTGTGCGCTCCCCCCAGTAGTATATAGCCCCCTCAGTAGTATTTAGCCCCTTGTGAGGTCCCCCCTGTAGTATATAGCCCCCTGTGAGGTCCCCCCTGTAGTATATAGCCCCCTGTGCGCTCCCCCCAGTAGTATATAGCCCCCTCAGTAGTATATAGCCCCCTGTGAGGTCCCCCCTGTAGTATATAGTCCACCTGTGCGCTCTCCCCTTGTAGATGCCCCCCAGACAGAAAAAAAAAATAACAAAAACAACTCACCTAGCACCTCGTTCCCCGCTGCGGCTGTCTTCTTCTCTTCCCGTCGGTCCGGCCCCCGGCTGATACGCGCTCTGTAGGGATGTCCCGGGGATTCCCCAGCAGAGCGCGCATCAGTGATCTCAGCGTACGCCGCCGGCCTGCACTTCCGGGAAGGACAGGCCGGCAGCGTACACTGAGGTCTGTGGTGCGCGCTCTGCTGGGGAATCCCCGGGACATCCCTACAGAGCGCGTATCAGCCGGGGGGCCGGACCGACACTGCCCCCAGCCCCACAGGCGTACTGACATCTAAGGACAGTACGCCTATGGGGCGGGAGGCAGTGCGGTGGGGAGCGGGACCTCCTAACCGCCCCGGGACGGACCGGATCCGGGGCGGTTAGGAGGTCTGACCAGGGTCCGGACAGCTGGCCTCCGCGGTCCGGGTTCGGACCGCGGTCCGCCAGTTGAGGACCCCTGATCTATTTATTTTAACAGTATATTTAATTGCAAAATGATGGATTCGTTAGAATTAAATTATTGACCAACGAAAGGGACTTTATTACAAAGAAAATGTGTTTTATTAATTTAATATATTAACTATTAGAGGCATCGGCATTCGGCATCATTGCCGGCTATTTTTGAAGTACTCCGTACGGACCGCCTGTCAATCCTCGGCCGCATGTCCAGCCGCAAACAATGGTCTTGTTCATTTTTTACGGGTCCGTTTACGATCGGGCCGTAGATTCATACATAGTGTGCACTGTGCAGCCGTATATCCTATACTTTCCAGCGTACGCATGAACCATCAAAAATACCGCCGCACAATTACAGCCGCAAATACAGCCGCACAGTTACATAGTCTGAACCTGGCCTATAAAGGAACAACAGATTGGGATAAAAAGTAAGGAAAAATGGGAGGGAGTAATTGGGGAAATAGATGAGAGAAGGTGGGAGAAAGTGCTGAAGAGTATTAAGGAAGTCTCAAGTGTGGGTAATCATAGAATTATTCAATTTAATATAGTACATCAATTATATTACACCCCAATGTTCCTTTGTAGAATAGGGAAGCGAAAGGATGGAAAGTGTCCAAGATGTGGTTGTGGGGAGGCGGATTTTGCACATATGCTTTGGACATGCAGCGTCTTGCAAGAGTACTGGGGGAGAGTGCACGAAAAAATTGAAGGGAAGAGTAAGGTGAAATTTGAGCTGAACCCGGTCACTGCTTTGTTGGGAGACACCACTAACATCATTGCGAGAAAAAGGAGTAAGAAAACTGTACAAAAAATGCTTTTCTATGCTAGATTTATTATAATTAAACAATGGATGGCTCCGGGGACTCCAAGTTGTGAAAAATGGGAAAGATGTTATGAAATGTATGAGGGAGTAGGGAATTAGAGGGGAGGGGGCGAGGCGAGCTTTATATATATATATATATATATATATATATATATTTAACTTTTTTTTTGGGGGGGGGGAATCAGACCGGGGGGGGGGGGTGGAGGGGTAATTTGGGTATTTTTTTGTATGGTGGTTAATTTGTATTACGTGCTTGTATATGTAAAATTGTTATAATTAAGTAATGATGTCACTTTTGTATGGAAAGAGAAACAGATTGCTGAACTCAGGGAGAACAGCCAAATGACAACACTGCCGGCTGCTAATGAAAGCGCTCAATGCAGTGAAGTCCTAGGTGCATTGCCCCCTGGGAAACATGAGTATGCAAAAGAGGAGTCCTGGGGGCTGGGTCCTTCCCGGAGGGAGATCTGGCTAGTCCTGTGTTTTGAGACTCTTCAATGAGGCTCCACGGACTCCTCTTTTGCATACTTTTGTATGGGAAAATATTGAAAAATAAATAAAAAGATATGAATTTTAACATTACCAAGTGCTCATTGTGGTTATAGTAGAAAATAGACAGTAAATGGAGCACTGGCCAATGTCAGGGGAAATGTGACCTCGATACATGTAATAAGTGGGAGCCCAGCATTTGGACCCCCAACAATCAGCTAGTTTTTTTTATCTATCCTATGGTATGGGGATAATTTTTAATGTTGGGGGAAAAAATTTAAGGCCATCAATATTAAAACATGCAAATCATTTTAAGGCTGCGTTCACACTACGTATATTTCAGTCAGTATATGTATATTTCAATCAGTATATTTCAGTCAGTATTGCAACCAAAACCAGGAGTGGATTAAAAACACAGAAAGGATCTGTTCACACAATGGTGAAATTGAGTGGATGGCCGCCATTTAATGGCAAATATTTGCTGTTATTTTAGAACAACGGCCGTTATATTGAAATAATGGCAGTTATTTACTGTTATATGGCGGCCATCCACTCAATTTCAACATTGTGTGATTAGAGCCTTTCTGTGTTTTTAATCCACTCCTGGTTTTGGTTGCAATACTGACTGAAATATACGTAGTGTGAACCCAGCCTTAAGGGGTATACCCACCTGGGGTGCTTATGGAATATCCACAGGATACTTCAGAGGTAGGACCCAAACCTATCTTCACATTGAGGGCTCCCTGAATCCAGAATTCTGCTGGATTTGTTGTTACCAGAGTAGTACATTGTGGGAGCTCAAATGACAATTCACATTTTGATGACAATTGACTGAATGCAAGACTAATGGGGCAAGTTCACAATAAACTTATCAGAACATAATGCGTTCATATTGGCACTCAATGCTCTAATTGTCAAACTCACATATGACCCCACATGTAAAATCCCGTCCCTTCTCCTAAGAAAGACGCACCAGTAACATAGGATTGTCATGTAGATGTTATATTGGATGCCACATGTCTTCATTCTGCAACAGCTTTGGATATAATGCCTTTTTGTCCTGTAAAAATATGAGATGTAAACATGGAACTTGCTGTTAACATAACAAGTTCAATAGAGTGTAAAACCGCAAATACATCTTACTCAGAATGAAGGGATAAACATTATACAAACACCTTGCTTCTGCCAGACCTTGGGTTTTGCCCTGTTTGCTTCTTCCAGGGAAACCAGTTGAATTGTGACAGGAATTATGTTTTTTATTACATTTATTATTTTTTGTAGAGACAATATTAATTCTTTGTTCTCTTTTTATAGCTGCAGAGTGCTGTATTTTCAGGAAAGAATGGAGACCGCATCGGACAAGGGTGGAGAATTGGTACTGACCAACCAAGTGGTTATTATACACATGTGACAAAGTCGAAGGCAAATTATGTCCTCTTCTACAAAGGTGAAATAACGAAACCACATAACAATGAATACACTTTTTTATACTTTTGTTGTTATGAGCAACATTTTGTTCATATATACAGTAATCCCTCAACTTACAGTGCCCCCAAGATACAATATTTTCAACATATAATGGTCCTTTTTGGACCATCGTAATTTGAGACCAGACTCAACATACAATGCTACAGAAAGTCCAGATCTGCGGAACATGTAAATAACAAGATGATCAACCAAGAAAACTGGCCATTTTACTCATAAAAGCCCAGTATTACTGGAGTGCCTGCACTGGTTGGCTGTCTAGTAATTCTCCACAGTACTGTGTGATACTACTTGTCCTGTGCTGCTCTGTACCTGTGCCAGGATGAGTTACTCCTTTGGGCACCAGGTTAGGGCAGCTTCATTTTATTTCTCTGGGACCCTGTGTGATCTGTACAGGACCCTGAACACGCTCCCATCTTTTACTTAGAAAGGCACTTACAGTCTACAGTAGCTCTTTCTGACTGTTTTATGTAAGAACTTGCTTCATCCATATTAGTTATCTGCTTATTTTCCTTTCTTTTTTTCTCTCATTTTGAGATGACATTTTAGGTGATTCAGAACCAATAACCAGTTTTCCATTAAATTTTGGTCTCCAGATACAATATTTTAAACATGCAATAGTCGTCCTGAAACCAATTAAAGGACAACTCCGGCCAAAACTATTTTTTAATATGTTATTACTTATGGAGAGTTAGACAAATTTCTAATGTACATTAATTATGGCAAATGCACATATAGGGCTATTTCCCTTAATTTAGTAGATCAGGGAGACTTCAGATTCTCTAAAAAAAAGTGACGTCACAAACCGGGGGTGTAATTACAATGGAGTGTCCAGCAGGGGTGCACTATTTATAGAAGTCAATGAGTACCATTGACTTCTATATATAGTGCGCCCCTGCTGGACACTCGATTGGAATTACAATGGATGTATGTGTAAATGGAATATACAGTGTTTTTGATTGAATACATTTATGGAATACTTTGGGGAGCAAGTGTCCTTGCTCCCCAAAGTATTCCATAAATGTAATCAATCAGTACATCACAGTAAGCCCACCGAACCACCGCCGCCCGCCTGCCGAAGCTCTGGACTACACTCAATTACTACTCTCATCACCTGCTCATAGTATGAGCAGGTGATGGGAGGTAGTAGCTGGGTTATATGGCTGAGATCGCCGCTGCTGATGCCGCGCAGGGGGAGCCACTCATCACTGCAGCTATCATCCCCCTCCGCTCCCCCCTCCTGCTTCTTCCTGGATCCAGCCAAAGTGTACACTATGTGATGGCTAGCTCTCCGCCCGGCCGCCACTCTCCGATCACACGTGCCGTCTCCAGGTCCTTCCTGGTGACCCCGGCCGACACGTGTGATTGGAGAGCGGCGGCCGGGCGGGGAGTCAGCCATCACATAGTGTACAGTTTGGCCGGATCCAGGAAGAAGCAGAAGGGGGGAGTGGAGGGGGATGATAGCTGCTGCACAGTGATGAGCGGCTCCCCCTGCGTGGCAGCATCGGCGGTGGCGATCTCAGCCATATAACCCAGCTACTACTCTCTCATCACCTGCTCATGCTATGGGATCCCGCCTCCTTCACTGAGTGGCTGAGCAGACCTGAGACGTCACGTCTCGGGCCCGCGTCAGACACCCAGAAGCGGCCGAGAACCAGGCACCGGAGCGCCGCGATGCGGGACCCGCCGTTGGAACCGGGGAGGACCCCTTTAAGGGAAATAGCCCTATATGTGCATTTCCCATAATTAATGTACATTAGAAAGTTGTCTAACTTTCCATAAGTAATAACATATTAAAAAATAGTTTTTGCCAGACTTCTCCTTTAATATCGTATGTTGAGGGAACACTGTATGTGTGTGTATATGTGTATATACACTATATATATATATATATATATATATATATATATAATGTTTTTCTCCCTAACGTGTGTGTGTGTTTATGTAACAAACTTTAGTCTCCTCCAACAGGTAGCTCCATTGCTGCTTATTCTGTCAGCGAGCTTTGTTCTTACACTGCGGTACTTGAAGCCAAACCCACTGCACAGGATCCTGACTGGGAGGCACAAAGGAATAGTTCTGCTGGGTTTATTCCTGTAGTAGCTTCTTCAAGGTTATATATATACTATAAACTTTTTGTTTTCATGTAACAAAGCATTGATATTGTTCTTCCACTATATGAAGAGAAAGATTCCATAATTATATACACAAAAACATATCCGCTGCCTATCAGACTAAGTGAAAAGTTTTCAAGCCCAAATGCAGGATTCTGTTGAATTAAAAGGGTCTATCCCATGGAAAAAATTGTGTATATTTCAACACTATGCTTTAATCTAAATATGTCACTCCTATAAATGTATTAAATATTCTTTTTCTGTTATGACATATCTTACATTAGTGTCAGTGGTAGCACCCCCTGTTTCTTCAGGTGGACCCACAAGTTCTATTTTCTGGCCTTCTCATCAGGTGCATTAATACTGTACTTGTGTACATTTGTATATCATATACTTCTTTTATATACCATATACTTCTATAAGTCCGCATATGTAAAGTAAGAGAATACAGTACTACACAGAAATTAATGGATCTATGTGTATAATAATTTTTCTCATTTGAAATAGAAGAAATCTTGAGAATGCACTCACCATAAAAAGCTTTCTTTATTAGATCCTTAAAATCACAGACTTGTAGCAGACGACGGCACAGCACGCCAGCACCCTCCACTGATCGTTACAGCTGTTTCGTGCTAATCACAGCACTTCCTCTGACCATTGATTTTAAGGATCTAATAAAGAAAGCTTTTTATGGTGAGTGCACTCTCAAGATTTCTTCTATTTCAAGTGTTTGATGGACCTTTTTTTCGAGATGTTTGCACCACTTGAACAGCGTTCACTATCCGTTCCCCTATAGCCTGCAAAAATCCCGTCCCAGGTGTCCTGTAGTGCCGACCGCTTTGCCTATATATATACTTTTATAATTTTTCTCATGGTTTCCCTATATACGTTTATAGCTTTGCATAAGGAAAATACTTGAAGCACAACTAATGAATAAGGATATGGTGGGGACAATGGAGAAGAAACTTTGGGGAAGTTAGCTGTATGTGAGGCACTACTTTGTATACCACTCAGTGGAAGGAGTCAGGAGAGGGGATCTGTGGTAACTAGGGATTTATCACGGCCAGACTGCAATTCACTCCTAAGAAATATGTCGGCAACAGTATATACTAAAATGCAGAAATGGGTTTTCTGGTATTTAAAAAAAAAAAGGACTTATCCCTGTATTGTATGTACTTGCGACTACTGAGCATAGAGCACCATTGTGGTGGGTGATAGCGGAGTGGGGCAGTGCATACTTCTATTACATTCATTGCAGTAATACCACTTTTGCCACTGTGTATGTGACTACAAGGGAAGGAACTGCATAAAAGCGCTTACTAAACAGCTATTCTTCTGAATCTAATCCCTGCATTTCTTCAGTCCCGTTATAATAGAGAAACTAGCTTATCCAGAAACAGGACTTTACACTGAATGCAATGTGTAATGAGAGATATTATTATAATTTGGTAACGGATTGCATCCACGCTGTTAAGTCAAATGTATTATGTAACATTTGGTGTTTTTCCTATTTATTATATTTCTCTGTAGATTACATGGTTTTTGTTTTTGTTTTAGCTCTGGTAAAATTCGCTACATCTTAAGTGTTCCTGGAAGATACTATAACAACATTTTAGTTGTGAGATCTGAAGTTTCAGAACTGCTGGATGGTCAAAAGTTTCAAACTCTGTGGACTGTTAATACAACCAGCATTTTAAGGTAAGATTTTTATTTTTTGTATGTTTTTATTTATTTATTTATTACAGAAATAACAAATGTAAAAAATGTATGCAATGATGTTAACCCCTTCACTATAGCCTTATGGCTATATACGTTCCTACATGTGATGCCCCACGCATTAGGAACGTATATATACTTCAGCAGCTTGGAGGGGTTTTATTGTGTGTGGGGCATAATGATAGGAGCTGGGGATAATGATAGGCAGCCGTGACCACACACACATCTATAGCAATCACAGCATTTAAAGAAGTCCGTGACAGGATGAAAACGTGTCACTGACTGATCAGGACCCCGGCAGTTTGATCACTTTCCCTGACAGGCGAGGAGAAATACTTACCTCCATCCTGTGGGATCGGTAATCTTCTCATAGAGTCTGCCGCGGCCAGACACTATGGGAAGATCGCTGTGAATACTGATCAATGCTATGCAATGGCATAGCATTGATCACTATATGCAATCGAATGATTGCATGTAATAGTCCCTTAGTGGAACTTATAAAGTGTAAAAAGAAATATTTTTAAAGTTTAACATTTTTTCTAAAAAAAACCCTCCTCCAATAAAAAATTTCAATCGCCCTCTTTCCCACTATGAAAGTAAAAATATGTAAAAAACAAACAAACATATTTGGTATCATAGCATGCGGAATTGTCCAATCTATTAAAATATAGCAATATTGGTCCCGCTCTGTGAACATCATAAATGAAAAGAGAAAAATTGCATGTGAAATTTATGGAAAGCATAATAATAATAATAATAATAATAATAATAAATAATAATAAGCCTAATAAGTTCCCACTCCAGTGATATTCCAGTATATCATGAATGTAGGGCATGTAAGTAGAAGCATACAATGGGGATTTCCCCATCTCAAACAATATTTTGAAACAAAAGTCAACAACAGTGGTGGATATACCCCAACAAAAGTCAATGTCTCAATAACTTGACCTGTGCCCTTGAGAATCAAATACAGCTTGACAACGACGTCTCATGCAGTTTGCAAGTCTGCTGGATTAATAATGTTATTCAGGTAGTGTGAGCTTGTCACTGTAACATTTACAAAGTGTAGGCAGTTCTGTATTAACACAGAACACACCTGCCTGTAACACCACCAAAGGCAACAGTGGCTGATGCATAGGGCTCTCCCTCTACGCTAGATGAGGGACCAGTGGGCTTAGTGCTGTTCAGTGATGAAAATTAATTCATGCTGAGCAGAAATGATTGCTGCTAACAATGTTGGGGACATCAAGGGCCTATTAGGTGGATCGATTAGCGTTGATCAGTAAAATAGCATTTATATGCAGAGGCTTTTCAAGGGTCAATCAATGGTGTGGCCTTCTAAGCTCATTATAGTCTGATATACCTTTTACATAGAAAGATGTACAGCCAAATAACAAGCAACTTGTTTGTCGGCTGATCGCTGGACCTTTTACAAAGGTCAGTTATCAGAGTCAGTAAGAGTTACTGCCTGCTGATATAATTGACCTATTATTTTATTTTTTATTTTATTTTTGTGGCATAGGTTTTGTAAAACACACACCTACTTCTTTGTGCTACAGGTTTTTAAACTGTAGTATTTTTTTTTTCTTCCAGTAAACCAGCCCTGGGATTTTTCAAGAGAGATGTTTTGTCTATAATGATGGAGCTGGAGACTGGAATGAACAGAAAGAAGGTTTGTTATAGTTAATGTACAGATACAAAATATTTCTGCATTATATCACTTTCCCTGTGCATTGCTGGATATCACTGTATAGGTATGTACTATGCATAGTTTATTTGCTGTTTTGTTCATGGTATACCTTTGTATCTTTTTAAGTACTTTTTCTTTTTTGTTCAGTGTTTCATGTTCTTATAAGTGAGTGGTTATCTTAAAGGTTTATAAAAAATTGTAAATGTATTATCAAATTAAAGGTCCTTCATTACTTTTCAGTCTATACTGTATATAGCCAGAAGAAGTGTCTGGCTGTGCTCTTTACTCCCCGGCTGGCAGCCCGATCTGACTCATTGCCTGTCTCCTGCTAAGAGACAGATCAGGCGACCAGGAAGGGAGTAAAGCGCACTGCCACGGCCTTCACACATGTATGTGCAGTTATCTGGATGTAATTTTGTAAGTAACTTTCAGGATATTTTAAGCTTTGAACCTCTGTATTCTTGTATCGGTAATGTTCATCTTTGTGTTCAGATCATTATTATAGACAGCAATACTGGGGCTTTGCAGTGGGAGTTTGATCTGAATTTGGGAATTGCCAGACAAAACCCTGCCGTACTGAATACAGGAGACCATCGCTCAACATTTTTGTTCTGGGGAGTGAACTCTCCAGATTCCACCAACATTGTAAGTTTCTGACAATTTACCTTTACACAGAGCTACCTTATAGCAGCTCTACATTCACAAAAAATCGTTGTTAGGGGATCTCCAAAATAGCAAGAGTCATGAAACTTTAGGATTATGTACAGATTCATATTTTAGTGTTTTCATTTTTAACCATGCAGTACTTCACATGCATACTGCGGTGTAATTGTAAGGGCTCGGCCACACTAGCGATTTTACATGAAACTGACGGATCCGTTAATTTTTTGTAAACGGATAGCTAAAGACAGATTTGCTAACGGATGTCAACAGATGCAAACGGATAGCCAAAAATGTTAGTGTATCCGTTTATTTTAGTAGAATTAGCGGAAGCTTGCCCTCCGTTTGCTTCCGTTGTCATCTGTTTGCAATTCCGTTCGTGTTAGTTTTTCACTGGGTTTTTTTTCCAGCTCCTCCCCTTCCTTCAAAGAAGAACTTCCTGTCTTCTCTCCCCTTCTGCGCATGCTCCAACTAGAAAACGGAATGGATCCGTCACCATTGACTATCATTATTAAAAAAAACGGATTGCATCGATCCGTTTAAGTTCTGTTTTTGAAAACGGAAAAACACTGCAAACACAATTTTTTCGTCCGTTCAGAAAGACAGAACTTGAATGGATTGCATGCTAACCGAGCACTATTTGGTCAAACAGAGCACAATAAAATATCATTGAAACCTATGGGGATTATAATGGATCCGACAATTTCCTTTTCGCTTTCTCTAAAACGGAAAAGGATGACAGAATGGTGCCGGAAGGACGAACGCTAATGTAAACGTAGCCTAAACCACTTACTTTATACACTAAGAGGGCAATCTGGAAAATACATTTTAAGTTTGAGGCTTCTGGATGGAGATGATGCAGGGAAGTGAAGCATGCTACCGCACACGTTTCCTTACTCATTCTCCTGATCAGACCAAGACCGATGAAAATTTTTCACATGTCCCTATGACATGCAAACTTTTTTTTTAAATGAAAGGTACACTATAAATGTAAAACCAAATCTCTGTTTTCTTATTACCTTCTTTGCCACATCAGGTCAGTTCACTTTTCATTTGCAGTGCAAAAAAACATTGGGTTGGTGACATTTCTTATTATGGTTTTATTTTTCTCTGCTTTTTTTTTACTTCTCTGGAAATACATTAACGTCTAATGTTTTTCCTCTGTAGACTGAGTTAGAAGAAAATCTGTTCATGTTTCATCCATCACATCCAAATGCCCTTCTCCAACTTAACAACCATACTGAAAATATCATCATGTTTAGTGGTAAGTTCATGTTCTAAATAATAAAAAAAAGTGCTTCCTCCCCTGCCCGAAAAAAAATGCTATCTGGGGCTACTTTTAGATAGTGTACCTGTGGGTGGGAGATTGTTCACTGCTAGACATGCCTCTATGAGGCACGTGAAGACATATTGCCCTCTGACAGCATTGGACTGAGAGCAGCAGGATGCCCACTATTTAGGCCATACTGAACAAGAAATTAGGAGGTGAAAGGAGCGGTCATTATGTGAGGAAACTTAAAAATGGTGGACAGACTTTGGATGGCCAACTCAGAGCACCCCTAGAGAGGGCCATTTGATCCTGGCACAAGCATCTGCCATGGTTTCTATCTTGCAGCTCTACAGAAAGTCACAGTGTAGCCTACGCCTTATGGGAAACTGTATCAAAGACTTTACTGAAGTCCAGATAGGCAATCGCTACAGCACCACTTTCATCCAGCACTTTTGTGACATACGTAAAGAAATCAGTGAAATTAGCCTGACATGATCTACCCTCAGTAAAGCCATGCTGGTGTGGGTTGATCAAGCTGTTGGTTTTTAGGTGGTCAGTTTCCATTATTGTTACTACTACAGTCACATTATTGTCACGCTAACTATTTATCTTTAAATTGGCAAGTTCTCCTAACACATCAGCCTAAATATGTCATTGATATTATTCTTTAGCGGTATGCTGGTCTCAGTTGAACATGCACTATAATTTTTTATCTGTGTTACATCTTTGTAAACCAGGAGTGCTAGAGCTATAATAAAAAGATGTTATTTTAGTATTAACCATCTTGTTGTATTTCCTAGCTGCCCTGTTTGAGCGGAGCCGACATGCATGCTACATATTGATCACAGGTCCCAACACAACCGAGGACCCTGGCACTTTGATAGTTTCTAAACGGAAGTTAAAGGAGGACATCAGCCATTCAAAAGTCATATGGTTTGGCACTGAGGAGGTCAACACTGAAGGGATAAGAGATGATTTTTTTAGAATGAGATACTCTAGTCACTAGCATGAAGAACCCAATGTAGTGAACTTCGGCAAATAAATTTTACTGAATGAATTCAGTCCTCATTATTTGAGGTTGTATGAAACTTTCATGTTATTAGATTCAAGGGAAATGTCCGGCACTAAGAAGAAACATTGTTAGAAGCACTATAAATTTTCTAATACAAAGTTAGTGTCAACCTTCAGACCTGGCTCTGCAAACTTACCTTTATAGATTTTGATGTGATTGCCCAAAGAGCCAACTCTAAGACTAGGTAGTTGTAATGTATCTGCTTTCTGTAGTTGCTGATATTTACTTCCAGTTGTTCTTGCATCTGGTCATAATTCCTTATAACATTCTCTACATCTAAATACAATCACATCCAATCAGATATTATTAATTTGGTTAGTGTAGGTTGACCCTGGCAGCCAAAATATGTAACTTTGTTGTATCCAGTGACAGCGGGACCTTGAAGAGGGTAATGCGCCTAGCTATTAATAGGACAGGCTGCCTACATGGAATGTATTTTGGTCTGTTAACAATAAACATTAAAAATAAATCCAGGTGAATGAACACACACATATATATATATATAATATATATATACTCAATGACTTCATGTTTTACTATTAGGCTATGTTCACACATGGTACGTTCAACGGCTGTTGTTTAATACATTGTGTGAACAGTAGCCGCTGTTTGCAGGGACATTAATGCAACACATGTCTTTGTGACAAGAATGGCTGCTGTTTTAATTAAAATCAACTGCCCTTTTTGTCACAAAAATTCATTGTGTAAACATAGCTTTACAGTGAATGTTCACCATAAACAACAATTCATTTTGTTTTTTAGTTTTTTATCTAAATGGATGTAAAGTTGTTTACTGGCTAATTTCTTAATATGCCATTATTCTGCAGCTCTGTTTCCCTGATATAGAGCACTGAACTGGCTGCAAACTAATATTATATTACTATTAAGTTCAGTGGATGAAGAGTATGCAGCAAGCTAATTCTAATAATAGTTGCAATCTGTCAACCCAGGGTATTTTAAGCTTACAACTTGGTATTAAACATGACCACTCAATTTAACTTGGTGTTGCCACCCTACAAGGCTTTTCCCTAAAATATAAAAATGTAGTTGATCGGATCAGTCCCTGGTAAGGGAGGTGTACGCCTCTTAGTAAAGCCAGTTGACCCTGCTTCTAGCGCAGCTTTTGTGCAAAAATTTACACCTGCTTAGAGCAGGAGTCGATTCTTGTCTGGTTTGCATCTGTTTCCAGATGTGAACCCTAATAAATCGGGCACGGAAGGGAGCCATACCTCCTCCCCGCCGTGCCGCACCCACCTGCCCACCTATCAGGCAGGGACGCATGTGTGAACTTGCACATTTTAAGACGTGAACAAGGCCTAATAACCAGTGTGGTTTGTAGTGTACCACTTGAAGAAAACAAGAAAATACAGAGCTAGATAAATAGAACAGCACATACCCTATGGCATAATTCTTGATATCTCAGGCTTAGGAGACAGGTGGCATTGTATATTTGTTCTCTGTTTAGAGGACAGCATGGAAGGCACGGGTTTCAACTTTTATTTCCTCTTACTCAATTGCTTTTATTGAGCTCCAAAATTCTTACACATTTGCCCAAGAAGAGCAAAAGTAATTTTACATAATTGTTTGTATTATTAATAAGAAAATAAGAAATCAACTTATATATTTTATGAGCTTTTATTTTTTAAGTTAATTAATATATTTAATTATAAGCTAAGGTGCTGCACTTTACTTTAAATGTATAGATCTGTGGTCTGGAATTAACACTAAAAATAATTTATTAAGAAAAAGAATACAATGCTTAATGTGCCTTTAACTGAATACTGTGTATTGGGGTGTTTTCTTAAAACAGCCTTTAATTCTAGCTGCTTATGACGTGTGACTATAAGATAATTGAGCAAATGGGCAGAAGAAAGATTACCTGAAAATCAGAGCTGAACAATCCTGATGTAATATAATGAATGTAATAAATGCTGAGGACTGTGAAGAATCCTGTATGTCTGCTGTGCATAATAAATGATTGTTAATATTGACTATTACCTTGATTCCTTTGTTTTTGTTGTGTGCATGGATTTATAGTATTGTGAGCAAAACACTGGACAAACAGCAAAGAATTATTCAGTAGGAATAATTGTTTTAATTTATTCATAGGTGATTGAAGCACATTACAAAGTTATATAACTCAGGGCCAGGCGCCTTTCTCTTGACAAATGAGAAATGGCCGCCATTACCTCAGCTAATATCAGTTCATCTTTAGAGATGAGCGAACCTCGAGCATGCTGGAGTTGATCTGAACCCGAACTTTTGGCATTTGATTAGCGGTGGCTGCTGAAGTTGGATAAAGCCCTAAGGCTATGTGGAAATCATGGATATTGGCTGTATTCATGTTTTCCAGACAACCTTACAGCTTTATCCAAGTTCAGCAGCCCCCGCTTATCAAATACCCAACGTTCTGGTTCGGGTTCGGAGTCCATGTACTCAGCCATCACTAAGACTGAATAATCTCCCGTCCCTAAGTATAGTAAAGTTCAGTATAGAATTGAGCTAAGCGTGTACCTATATCATTCTTAGTAGGAAAACTATGCTCCCTGATCATTTCTAATCTTAATCCCAAAAGGAGTGCATGGGATACTGAGTGAAAGTCTCATAGACTTTGACACTGAAGGTTCCGTTTAAACCAGTGCTTCTTAAACTGTGAGGCGACCTCACTATTGAGGCGGCCCCTAGTTGTTGGTGAGGCCCAGCTGGGGAGCCAGTTTTCACAAAGTAACTATAATCTGCACAGTCCTTTTTCTGTTTGCAGAAATCTCCATTTTAACAACATTATTAATTTATTTTGAATCCGACATAGGGAGAGAGAGGAGCGGCTGCACATCACACCTATGGCTGATACTAATGCTGCTAAGCCTATTTAAAAAAAACAACTTCAGGATGTTGGAATATGAATTGATCAAGTCATATCGCCCCGTGTACCAATGTGCAGGTCTCCTGGTTCACACGGGTCCCTACGCTAATTTATTTTGAACTTGCTTTATTAGTATATAGGGCTTGGGAGACGGGTGAAAGGTAGCCCTAGCAATGTTTTCAGCTTTTAAATGTACTTTCACCACAGATGGTGAGGCCCAGGCATTGCCTTGGTCTGTTGGGTGAGGCTCCAATAGAAAAAGTTTGAGAAGCACTGGTTTAAACAGTCCAAAGACTAGCCAGAAAGAAATACAGAAAATTGGTCAGCACATCCAAAAGAACTATTATAACTAAGTAGGTGCACGCTGAAATGGCTGAAATGCAGATGCAAACAAAAAAAGTACAACAGCAGACTGCAAATGCTAACATAAATGTATCATATAGATATTTCTAAATTGCAGTACTGCTATAGAAAAAATGAGGTTCTTGGCACATGATTTGATCAAATAATGTGTACCATCTCACTACGGTAAGGTCACCTCAATACAGATATGCCTCCCCTGGGCTAGTACTAAGCCTACAAATTCTGAACAAGTAGGATCTAGCTTTCCCCTACTTAAATCAGCCATGTGGAGTGCAAGATGCAAAATGGACACTGCCACTTCTCGTTCATATAATATAGAAATATAGTAAGGCATATCTATAGTGTAGGATCCTGTATCTGAGGGCACCTTATTATGCTCCGGGCTGGCCTTAGGGGTGTGCACAGGGCGCATCACCCATCAAACAAAAGGGGGCGCCGCTGGGTTAATGTCGGACAGGCTGCTATGAGTCACTGGATGTAAATACACTCTCTTATAGGGCCTTTAGAGATAGTGGTCACATAGTGGTATCATTGGTAATGTCTTTATGTTTTGTTCAGTCTTAATATGGAGGTAATATGTAATCACTATATGGTGGTAATACTTATTGTCAACAATGTTGTAAGATAACTGTGTATGTATTGGGGCACTTTGAAGGCATTATACTCTATGTGTAGATTTAGGAGTATGTCTTTAAAGTTTATGTGGGCAGTAAAAATAACTAGTAGTGCACTACTAGATACAATATTAATTGGTTCCAGGACGACGATTGTAAGTTGAAAATATTGTATGTTGAGACCAAAATTCTATGGAAAACTGGCCCAGGTAGAGAGCAGCACAGGACATGTGGTATCACACTATACTTAGAGAATCACTACTAGACTGCCAAACAGTGCATGCATTTCACTAATACTGGGATTTTATCAGTAAAAGGGCCACTTTAATTGGTTGATCATCTAGTTATTTACATGTGCCTCAGATCCTGACTGTCTCTAGCATTGTAAGTTAAAATATCTATATTATGCATATATCTTAGTATTTACAGTTTGCTGCTGTACTTTGTATAGATAAATAAGTCGAGCATAACCTGAGAACATCAATACTGCAGATAGTATAAAACAGGGTGATATAGCAATCCTTCCAGTTGAGGGCCAGAAGGATTAGCAGGGATGTAAGGCTAGGTTCACACTGCGTTTTTGCAATCCGTTTAAGGGATCCGTTTTTTTTTTTTTTAACGGACAAAAAAAATAGTGTCAGCAACGTTTTTGAGTCCGTCAAAAAAACAGATCCACACAACTGCATCCGTTTTTGCACTCCGTTTTTTTCAAAAAACGGATGAAAAAAACGGATTGCAAAAACGCAGTGTGAACCCAGCCTTACAGTACAGCCTCTCAAATACACAGTATCTCACATACTCCATATACCTGAGACTACTGAAATAAAAACATACAGTGGAGAGAGCACATAGAATCCCAAGCAAACCCCCTGTGGCGGGAGGGGCCCCTAGGCCTTTAATAGCCAGAATATTGTCTGCCAAAGACAGAGATATTATCCTCAGGCAAGGACGGAGCGAATGAGATAGACTGTATAATGCCAGCAAAGTGGCAATATAACCAGACTTCACCGCAGAATCTAATAAGGCTCAAATTAATTTTTCTGGAGTCAAGAAACGACTGAGAACTATGGGATTACAATATTCTATGATGTTTCCAGCTAAATTGAGGGTGGTGGGGGAAGGAAAGGTGTGGTTTTTTGTCACAGCAGAGGAAGTGGGGACATGGCTGGATACTCTCGGCAAAAGGTGACTTATGATTTATTATATTAGAAAATGGCGTGCTCAGGGGGTGGGATTCCTGGTGTAGAAATCTGTGGCCCTTGGAGGGAGCACAGGTTACAAGGAGGGGGGAGAGGGGGGGGACTTCCAGATAGAGGGGGCAGTCTAGATGTTAGTTATTGTTTTTGCTCAGGGACTATTGTAAATGTATGTAGTAGGATGCGGGGATGACTACTAAAGTAATGGTGTGGAATATAAGAGGTTTGGGGGATAAACTTAAAAGGCACACAGTTTTTGGAGTCATTAAGAATCATTTACCTGGTATAGTTTGTTTGGTAGAAACACATGTCACAAATTCAACTTTATATTATTTTTCTAGAAATTTATGGTATTATCAATATCACTCAGTTTATTTAGTTTACTCGCGTGGAGTAACCGCCTTAGTGCACAAAGGGGAAAATTGGGAAGTATTTGAGGAAAAAAAGGACACAGAAGGCAAATTTGTTATGTTATATTGTAACATAGGATATTTAAAGTGTATTTTAGTGGTTGTTTATATTCCACCCCCGTATTCATCCTCCATCCTACAGAAAGTCTTTGGGCCACATGTATCATCCGGCGAATGGATGATTTTCGGGGGAAGTGCCGATTTGCGTCTTTTTTTAAGCAAAAATGGCGGATTTGCGAATAAAATATTCGCAAATCGTCACTTTCCGCCGAGTACGCCAGGGGGCGGAAAGGGGGCGGAAAAGGGGCGGAGAGTGGGCGGAACGGAGGGCGCGGACTCAGAGTCCGCGCCATTTATCATCCGTTCCGCCAAAATGTACGCCGAAAACCTACTCCAGTCCTCAGCTGGCATAGGTTTTCGGCGGTGCGCAACGGCGCGCACTGGATTTATGTAGAGGCAGTCCGCCTCTACATAAATCTCCGTAGCGCCGGAGCTGCGGGGGCATTTTTACGTCCGCGTAAAAAACGCCGGACTTAATAAATGCCTCCCATTGAGTTTATGTGTGAGAAGGAACATTGTCCTGTCTTAGTACTTGTAGATATGAATTGTGTCATGTGTGAAAGTAAGGATAGGGTGAGGGAAAAAGAGGTAAAGTATGTTCCTAAGGTAACCCCGCTTTTTAAAATCTGTGAAGAAATGGTTTTAAGGGATATTTGGAGGGAAAAACACCCATCAGCTAAAATATACTCTTGTTATAATAAATCATTTCACACAAGATCTAGGATAGATATTGCATTAGTTAATGATCAGATGGTAAAGTATGTAAAAAATATTAAATACAGTGCCAGGGGGCGTGGCCTGGCTATGGAGGGGTGAAGACACGTTTTCTGTAGGCTCCGCTGACAGGGCGCCAAACAGCCTTCCTATACACCCCTAATCAGCACCAAGACACCCTCAAATGGTGGGTGGCCGGCGAAAGCCAAGACCCAGCACCAGTTCCGCCCGTTCCCGGCCCGCCTGCGGCAGTTTGGAGCAGTATTTCCCCGCCGCGGACCGCGGCCTAGCTGTCCGGCCTGCAGCCTCCATACTCCCCGACTCTCGCGTGACCAGAGCGTCCGCTGCCGCCGCTCGTGCCTGTCCGGAGCGGAGCTCCTGCAGCCCGGAAGGTGTCCTGCTATCGGCAGCCGAGGAGGTACGTGCTCCGGTCCCAGAACCCCCCGCACTAGTGATACCGGGCTCCCGCTGTGCCGTCCGTGCGGGACTTCCGGCGGCTCCCTGCCAGCTGTCTGACGCTGTCTCGGGAGCAGGAGACCACCGGTCCCCGGATTGTGGGAGCTGAGGAGAGCTGCTTGCCACAGACACAGCAACATCTGGGCTGCAATATGTCCTCACTCTCTCCTGCTGCACTACCATTCTCCTCCACTAGGGACAGTATGATGAACAGTGCTGGCTCTGCTATATCTATTAACCCCCGGGAGCGCTGCTTTCCCCAATAATCCCCTGTGTGTTGCCTCATCCAGCACCTCTATGAACACTGCTGCCTCCATTAACCCTGAGTGTGCTACCTCATCCAGCACTACTGTGAACACTATGCCTTCCATTAACCCTGTGACCTCCGCTGCACCAATTAACCCCGTGCATGCCAATATGGAGTGGGATTGGAGAGAATACATGAAACTACTCCCTACGCGTTCGGACATGGAAAAGTTTGTGGAACGCTTGGAAACTTCCTACAAGCAAGAATTGAATTCTCTGAAGTCTGAGGTCCATACGTTGGAGACGAAAATCTCTGATGTCGCAGCTGACCACAATTCCTTAGTCTCCACTGTGGATAATGTCCAGGCTACGCTTGCTAATCAGGAGAGTCAGATCCGGCACCTTTATAGACTCCATGATGATGCTGAAAATCGGAGTCGCCGGAATAACATCCGTATCCGAGGGTTGCCAGAAGCGACTCGAGCAAATGATCTCATCCCATCTCTCCAAGATTTATTCGCTTCCATCCTCAAACGTCCACCAGGCGCAGAGTTTGAAATTGACAGAGCTCATCGTACACTGGGCCCGGTCTCTCATGATGTGAATAGGCCTCGTGATGTCATCTGTAGGCTCCATCATTACAGAATAAAAGATGAGATCATGAAGGCGGTGCGCAACATGGACTTTGTTGACTTCGATGGAGCTCAATTGATCTTTCTCCAGGATTTGTCCAGAGCTACGCTGTCCCAACGACGTTCCCTCAAGCCTCTATTGGAGCTGCTCCGTGAACGTGATATACCATACTCTTGGGGCTTTCCTTTCCAGCTGGTAGTTCGCAGACAAGGCAAGCGGGTCGAGCTTCATACTCCAGAAGATTTACCGGCCTTTCTGATGGCATTGGATCTTCCTCATATAACTTTGCCGGACTGGGATCCGCTACTGTCATTTCCTACTGGTAGGCCTGTTCGCCCATCTGGAACTGCTGCCCCGGATGATTGAGGACGCTATGCAGATCCGGCATTTTCATGCTTCACAGAGCCTTCCATGCCGTGGATGTATCTTTTTCTTTCCTTCTTGGTGTTGGCTACCATATGTTATGTTGTTATTTTTCTCTGGCTAACTTGATTGTGTTCAGTGTAGTTAATATGTACTTACTCTAGATAATATGTTTCCCACATCGAATGCTCTTTGTGTGGGGAGGGGTTTCGTGGCCTGGCCGCCCACCACGAGGTGTTCTGTTATGCTTACATTTTTTGCCTGCATTTCTGAAAAGTGTATTGTTTATTAGAATTTTCCATTTTTGGTGCCCTGTCGCGGACTCGCAGACCTTCCTCTGTTAGTCCGTCTCTCATTAGTTTAAGACGCCTTAGGCGTTCTTGTACCCATTTGGGTTTTTTCCCGGTAGTGTAGCTACTACCTGGATACGGAGGTTTTCTTCTACGGGGAACCTTCTATTTCCGACTGCAGGTTCAGTCTTCTGCTCTGTGTTTTCGATTCTCCTTTTATCTCTCTCTCTCTCTTTTTCTTTTTCTTTTTCTTATTCTACTTTTTTTTTTTTTTTCTCCTCTTCTCCCCTCTTTGGGTCTTCTCCTGAGGTAGGGGGATGGCTGGGATGGACATTAAGCTGGCGTCTCTCAATGTCAGAGGACTGAATGTCCTGCAGAAGCGGGCTCAAATTATCTACTCTATGCATAGACAAAAAGTACATATCTTACTATTGCAGGAAACGCATTTTAAGACCTCACAGACTCCGTGCATGCGTCTCAATTACTATAATGTCTGGTCCCACAGCACTAATCCTACTGCCAAATCCAAAGGTGTCTCCATTGCTTTGCATAAGTCTCTGCCACATAAACTGCTAGATACTCTGGTTTGCCCTCAGGGACGATATGTTTTCCTCAAAATCGAGATACAAAACCGGGTGTACACTATTGGAAATATATACCTTCCCAACTCCAACCAAGGTGGCACGTTGCGTACTATACTTAGGACTGCCTCCACCTTTATTGACGGTTTGTTGATTCTGGGTGGGGACTTTAACCTAGTTATGGATCCTTCCCTGGATACCTCCTCCGGCAGGACCGCTGTGCCGCGCTCTGAGTATGCGTTGGCGAGGTCGACCCTTAGTCTACATACCCTGGTTGATGTTTGGAGAATCCTTCATCCTCAGGATAAGGATTTTACCCATTATTCTGATGCACATCGCACATATGGTAGACTGGACATGTTTTTTGTGGCGCAGTTTGCGTTGACTCTGAGCCCTGCGGCCAGCATAGGCACTGCCCTGTGGTCGGATCATTCTCCTGTCTTTTTATCCTTGCAATTGCCGGGGTTGGTACCCAGGGAATGGTCGTGGAGACTGAATGAGTCACTTCTTCGGGATGTGGCATGCAAAGCGGCTGTGTCACAGACAATACAGGACTTCTTGCGAGATCATGCTTCTGATGACACCCCCCTGCCTCTACAATGCGAGGCTCTTAAGTGTGTTGTTAGGGGGACTCTGATTCAGCATGGGGCTTAAGAGAGAGAGGAGCGCAAAAATTGTAGCGTTGCTAGGTCGGGTTGAGGCACTTTCCACAGCCCATAAACGGAATGCCACTGATGAGAACTGGACTGCACTGACCCTGGCTAGGGAACAACTAAAAGATACTCTTGCTCAGTCCTCCTCCTCTCAGCAGGAGCGGTATCGTAGCTTTCTCTATGAACATGCCAATAAGAGCGGCAGAGCTTTGGCCCGCTTGATTCATCCGAGAACGCAGATTACACACATCCCTAGTCTCCTTGATCACCATGGCAAGGAGGTACATAATCCCAAAGAAATCACAGCTCTTTTTCGCTCCTATTTCTCCTCTCTCTATAATACTAAGGGCCGTTTCTCGGAGCTGCCAGTGGAGGAAATGGAGACTAGGGTGTCCGCTTATCTGCTAGACACGGCATTACCTACCGTTCCTGCGGAGTCGGCTGAGGAATTGGAAGCTCCCCTCACGGAGGATGAGTTTCGGGCAGCCATTACTAATACTAAAGGGGGTAAGAGTCCGGGGCCTGATGGCTTTACTGCCGGATTTTTCAAAACATTTAAGGAATTGTTAGTTCCGTTTATGACTGAGTGCTTTAATGACGTTTCTGTTTCCTGTCCCTTCCCTCGCCAGTCCTTGGAGGCGCATGTGGTGGTCCTGCCCAAACCTGGTAAGGATCCCAAATACTGCAAAAATTACCGCCCTATTTCCCTCATCAACTGTGATCTCAAACTCTACGCTAAGGTATTGGCAACTCGTTTGAGTCTCCTTATCCCCCAAATCATCCATGTCGACCAGGTTGGTTTCGTCCCGGGCAGGGAGGCAAGGGACAATACCCTTCGCTGCTGTCGTGGGCTGGCCGTTCGGGATCCCCTCTGTGCTTACTCTCAGTTGACGCTGAAAAGGCTTTCGATAGAGTGCATTGGGGGTTCCTGCGGTCGGTCCTGGCAGGGGTGGGACTTGGTCCGCATTTTGTAGATAAGATCATGGCGTTGTATTCCTGCCCGTCAGCCCGTGTTCGGGCCAATGGCATACTCTCTAGCTCATTTACGATTCACAATGGTACACGCCAAGGTTGTCCCTTGTCTCCCACGCTTTATATTCTCACAATGGAACACCTGGCTGTGGCCCTACGGCAAAATCCTACAATCAAGGGGGCAGTATTTGGACAGGACCACCACAAATTGGCACTCTATGCGGATGACCTGCTTCTATATATATCCTCTCCTATCACTTCCCTTCCCTCCATTCTCCAGGAATTTCAGCGGTTTGGTGACCTTAGTAATTTTAAGGTCAACCTGTCTAAAACTGAGGGTCTCAACATTTCAATCCCACAAGAGACATTTGGTGTGGTCAGAGCCTCCTTTCCTTTTCAGTGGCATGCGGACTCTATTGTGTATCTGGGGGTTAGAGTCCCCTCCGCTCTTAGCTCTCTCTTTGCCTTGAATTATACTCCCCTGCTGAATAAGGTCTTGTCGGAAATGACCTCCTACTTCTTAAAACCAGCTTCCTGGTTTGGGCGGATGGCTATTGTAAAAATGGATGTCCTTCCAAAACTGCTGTACATCTTCCAGACTGTACCCATTGTCGTGCCGGTGGCCTTTTTCAGGACCCTGCGCCGTGCCATCACAAAATTTATCTGGGGCAAGAGCAGACCACGGATCAAATACTCCACTCTCACGCAGTCCAGATCCCTGGGTGGCATGGGTCTCCCTGATTTACGCTCTTATCATGAGGCGGCGGTTCTGCGTGGGGTCCTGGACTGGGTACACGGCAGAGGTCTGAAGAGATGGGTGGACCTGATGTTTTCCCTGTGCCCGGTTGACCCCTCTATCCTTCCCTGGATACTTCCTGAAGACCGTCAGGTTTTCTCAGGTCTCCCTTTTTTGATGTCTCATACGCTTTGTGTCTGGGATAGATGGGTCGCTAAACGGGGGTTATCTGTTACCCCTGGGCCGCTCTCCCCTATTCTCCAGAATCCGAAATTCCAGCCCGGATGGCAGACACACACGTTCCTGTTATGGGACTGATCTGTCAGTCCTAGAATACGTGACTGCATGACGGGCAGGACAGTTTCTTCTTTGGCTTCTCTCCAAGCCCAGTCTGCAAGAGGTCGGCTGTCCTGGCTGGAACATAATCAGTTGGTCTCTTTCATTCAGGCCCTCTTCCCACGGGACACTTACAACCCGGCACTCACTGACTTCGACAACCTAGTTGTCTCCACATGTGCCATTCCGCATTGCATCTCGGTTATTTATCAGATCTTGATCAGTACCGCTAACCCTGACAGAGCTTCTTTCTTTGATAAATGGGAAGCAGACCTCAACACCTCTTTTGATTCACAGTCTGTCCAGACGATATGCGAACTAACCCACGGCATTTCCATGGCTGCTAAAGCTAAGGAAAAGAACTACAAAATTATCTCAAGGTGGTATTACTGCCCGGTCACCTTGCATAAAATGTTCCCTGAGGCTTCGGACCGCTGCTGGCGGTGCCTAACGGAGGCTGGTGATATGTTACACATTTGGTGGGCTTGCCCGGGGATCCGTGACTTCTGGGACAAAGTCTTGGGAATCTACAATGCGTACTCTGGACAGACTGTCGTCAACTCTCCTCAACTGACTTTGTTATCTAAACTACCGGGTTCTCTCTCTAAGTCCAAAAAGGGACTCTTGCGACACTTTATGACTGCTGCTCGCATGGTCATCCCCCGGCACTGGAAGACTCCCCTTGTACCTACCCTGGCAGAATGGATGAGTGAGCTTAGAGACCTTGGCAGAATGGAAGAGTTAGTGGCTGAGGCCCATGACCGATCTGACAAATTTGAGAAAATATGGTTTCCTTGGCGCTTGTTCATGGATTCAGAGGAGTTCCTTGCTCTTATCCGCTAAATCCTGACATTCGGAGGTTCTGTGTTTCTGGGATTGGCGAGTCTAACTGACTGTAGTAGCCATTTTCCTCCCCCTGCCGTCCCCCTCCCTCCCTCTGATCTTCTCTTCATCTTCGTTTTCCTTTTGTCCTTCTTTTCCCTCCCTTTTTTTTTTTTTTTTTCTCCAACCTGCATATCTATCACTGTTACTTTTTGCTGGTGGTTCTGTTTGGTGCCCTGAGCACCTCTAGCAGCATTATGCTATAATTGATAGCTGCTTCTATTTGTATTCTTTTATTATATTAGAAAACCTGACACCATGCGACTTGCAGGTCGCAGTTTATTGCATGTGATTTAATGTGTATCTGTTATTTTGCATGGTTGCCAATAAAATCAGATTATACATAAATACAGTGCCAGAGCGATATCAGACCATGCCCCTTGTTGTGGATCTAATGACTGGAGAGAAAAGTAGTAAGCCGTTGTGGCGTTTAAATCCCTACTGGTTTAATTTGCTGCAAAATAAAGAAAGTATTATGGCGGAATTAGAGGAGATAATACAGAGTAACTGGGGTACAGCCTCTGATAATATTGTTTGGGACACAATTAAGGCCTTCCTGAGGGGAATCTTGAGTAAATGTATAGCTGGAAAGAAAAGGGAGTTTAGAAAGGAAGAAAAGTGTGTGAGGGATAGGGTTATAAAGTTAGAGGCTGAATTTACGAAAGATCCTTGGGATAAAAAAAAAAAACTGAATGGCTGCAGGCGCAGGAGGAATATAGTAAAGTATTGGAGAATAAAGCTAGAAATATGATTTTCTTCTTAGGCAAGGAAAAATTCTTGGGTAGTGGTAAACCTAATAAACAGACAATGGCCCTACTCCAAAATCACAAGGGGAAGAAAGTTATTTCAGTAGTGAGGAATGAGGTGGGTAAATTAGTTTGTTCTCCAACAGGTATTAAGGAGGTCTTTGTGAACTATTATCAGGGGCTGTACCAATCAGAAACAGATGCTTCACCAGAAGAAATAGAATCATACGTGAGTAAGTTAGATCTTCCAGCAGCAAGGTCCCTAAACAAGTCAGGATTTCAGGATATGCCATAGATACTTTACCTTTAGGAGTGATGCACTGAAAAATGGTGATGGTGCTTTTTTGCCTTTTTTTTCAATTATTTTTGTTTTGCATCTAAATGCTTCAATAATCTGACCTAGACAGTAGCTAGGATAGAAGTGTTTACTGGCAGGATATGTCAGACAGTCAAGGTCTTGAATCGTTCACAGATCTAATCAGAACCAAGGGCCTTGGTTCTAAAGAGAAAGTATCATAAAACAATCTGTACAAGAGCTGGAATTTAAGGGGTCCCACAGCAATTAAACAAAACTTCCTTAGCCCCTTCCAGGCCAGGCTCATTACACACACCCCTCCCCCCTTCCTGACTAGACACTTTTTGTTTAGTTTTTTTTGTTTGTTTGTTTTTTCTACATGCATTAAAAGTTATAAAGTATTTTCCTGATTAGCAGGTAATTTTTTTTGTGATATATTGAGCTTTATTTTTAAGATTTATTTTTGCATCTGGGAGCAGGGCCATATAATCAAACATTGGTATCTTGAATAAAACCTAACATTTAATCAATATAGTAAAATAGTCCTAACAACACACCCAGTGTAATACCTCCAGCACAAACGGCCTCACAGCTCAGGGCAATAACATATAGGCACTAGAGATGAGCGAACCTCGAGCATGCTTGAATCGATCCGAACCCGAACTTTCGGCATTTGATTAGCGGTGGCTGCTGAACTTGGATAAAGCCCTAAGACTATGTGGAAATCATGGATATAGTCATTGGCTGTATCCATGTTTTCCAGACAACCTTAGAGCTTTATTCAAGTTCAGCAGCCCCAGCTAATCAAATAACGAACGTTCGGGTTCGGATCGACTCAAACCCGAACCCGGTTCGCTCATTTCTAATAGGCATACATCTCCTGGCCCAACCGCTTATATATATACAATGCCAGCTGTAGATACAGAGATTTCCACCTGTAGATGCATGTGGTAGTAGATCTAGTGTGTTACACAATCACATGTAGGAGCACTGGACCCCAAATGTCCCTGTTGTGGGTGCACTCAAACTGTCCCTTCTGCCCTGTTCTATTCCACTTAAAAATGCTCTATACTTACCCTCTGATTAGCTCCCTACTTAAAGGGCAATGCTGGCCAAAATCTATTTTTTTATGTGTTATTTCATAAGCAGTAAGTTAGACAAATTCCTAATGTACACGAATTATGGCAAATGCACATATAGTGCTATTTCCCTCAACTTAGTAGATCAAGCAGGCTTCAACTTCCCCCAAAAAATGTGATGTCACAACCTGATCTATACCTGAAGGGTCCAGCAGGGCAGGGCCGCTTTAACTAGAGGGCCCATGGTGCACGTGCACCGGGCCCACTGGTTAAAGGGGCCCCCCCGAGCAGGCCGGCCGTTGCTATGTGCGACCAGTGCGGTCGCACAGGGCTCCGGCCAGCAGCCTGTCAGGGGGGAGTGCCATGGATGGGTAATCTACTTACCCATCCATGGTGCCCCCTGCAGGGCCCCCCCCGTCCGCCGCTGCCCCCGCCCGCCTGCTGCTGCTGCGGCGCTTCAGCAGCAGCGATACTGACAGAGAGAGAGCCATTGGCTCCCTCCTGGTCAGTCACTCTTGTGGCCGCACTTCCTGCAGTCACAAGAGGCCACACTCTCCCTCTAGCGCCCGACTGGAGCGTCACTGGAGCGTCGGCGCGAGGGTAAGGGGAGTGCAGCCTCTTGTGACCGCAGGAAGTGCGGCCACAAGAGGGAAGAGAAGAGGAATGCGAGGACCTAGGTGAGTAACAGTGTTTGTTTTTTTCAATGTTATATGGGGGAGCGCATATACTATTGGGGAGCACAGGGGGCTATATACTATGGGGGAGCACAGGGGAGCTATATACTATGGGGGAGCACAGGGGGCTATATACTATGGGGGAGCACAGGGGGCTATATACTATGGGGGAGCACAGGGGGCTATATACTATGGGGGAGCACAGGGGGCTATATTCTATTGGGGAGCACAGGAGGCTATATACTATGGGGGAGCACAGGGGAGCTATATACTATTGGGGAGCACAGGGGGCTATATACTATGGGGGAGCACAGGGGGCTATATACTATGGGGGAGCACAGGGGGCTATATACTATGGGGGAGCACAGGGGGCTATATACTATGGGGGAGCACAGGGGAGCTATATACTATTGGGGAGCACAGGGGAGCTATATACTATTGGGGAGCACAGGGGGCTATATACTATTGGGGAGCACAGGGGGCTATATATGGGGGAGCACAGGGGAGCTATATACTATGGGGGAACTATATACTATTGGGGAGCACAGGGGGCTATATACTATTGGGGAGCACAGGGGGCTATATACTATTGGGGAGCACAGGGGAGCTATATACTATTGGGGAGCACAGGGGAGCTATATACTATTGGGGAGAGCACAGGGGGCTATATACTATTGGGGAGCACAGGGGGGCTATATACTATTGGGGACAGCACAGGGGGGCTATATACTATTAGGGGGAGAGCACAGGGGGACTATATACTATTGGGGGGAGAGCACAGGGGGGCTATATACTATTGGGGGAGAGCACAGGGGGGCTATATACTATTGGGGGAAGAGCACAGGGGGCTATATACTATTGTGGGAGAGCACAGGGGGGCTATATACTATTGTGGGAGAGCATAGGGGGTCTATATACTATTGGAGAGCAAAGGGGGGCTATATACTATTGGGGGAGAGCACAGGGGGGCTATATACTATTGTGGAAGAGCACAGGGGGGCTATATACTACTGGGGATAGTGCACAGGGGGGCTATATACTAATGGGGGAGCGCACAGGAGGGCTGTATATAACTGGAGGAGCACATGAGGGTCTATATACTACAGAGACACCTTAAAACTATGGAGGCACAGAGGGGTGTAACTATGTAGGGGTACAGAGGGGTGTAACTACTGTATAGGGGTACAAGGGACCTAACTACTGTATGTGTTGGAGCCTAAAATGTTTCTCTGACAGATTCTGGAGAGAAGATTCACAGCCAGGAGAAGACTTCAAGGTGGCCTGGGCTGGATGGAGAGAAAAAGAAAAGGTGACAGACTCTGATCGGAGAAGACGCCCCCGGTGAGTCACTGGATGTAACTGCACTCTGTTATAGGGTTGTAGTGTTAGGGGTCATGATGTGGCGGTATTATGTAATGGTATCACTGGTGATATCTTTCTGTTTTGTTTAGTGCAGTTTTTATGTAATATGTAATCACTGTATGGTGGAAATAGTGTTATAAGGTAACTGCTGTATGTATTGGGGCTCTTGATACAGTGTGGGGGAAAATTCAGTACATTATACAATGTGCCGAAAGGGAAGGGGGGGGGCCCACTCTTGAGGGCTGTGCACTGGGCCCACCAATGTATTAAAACGTCCCTGCAGCAGGGGGCGCAGTATATTTAGAAAATGACATGTAAAAAAATAAAACATTGACCTTACTGTGCTTTCTGCTGCACGGCAAAAAATTCAGCTACCAGGCCCACTATACGTGCATTTCCCATAATTAGTGTACATTAGGAATTTGTCTAACTTTGCTTAGGAAATAATATATTAAAAAATAGATTTTGGCCGGAGTTGTTCTTTATTGTAATAAGACTTGCACAAGTGGCCAAGTAGCCTAGCAGTTGCTGAGAATACATACAAATAGTGGCACAATGGCCCAAAGACCCCCAGCTCCCCAGCTTCTTGGGGGCAGGGACAGATTGTTTCGGCCCTTTTTTATTTAGTAATATCTATATTTTTTTTATTTTTATATATGTATTTTCTATTTTATATATTGGAGGGTATTTCACATTGCAGTATTTTTTTCCTTTATTGATGATTTTCCCTGTAACTAGGGCTGCCATATTAGCATCAGTTACAAGAGCAGTATAACCCCTTAACATGCTCCAGAGCTGAGCTAGGTCTGGTTAGGCTGCATTCACACGTTCCTCTGTTTGCTCTGTGAAACACGGACGACACATACAGTGAATGCTTGTCCTGCACTGTTTCCCCTCACTCACTGAATAAATATTTTACACCTTCATTCACACTGGGTGAGTTGTGTCAGACTCAAGGGTCGCCTTCATCCCCTTCACATAACCATAAGAAGAAACGATACTGACACATTTTGCTTTGCTTATTCTTTCATGTACAGCTGTGCGGAGATGAGGACTTCAGCAGCAAGGACGCCAAGACGGAGTCTAATTGAAGTGCACACGGGTGATTTATACTGAAAAGTTGTAAAGTTATTTATCTTTGCAAAAATGAATACATGAAAGAATAAGTAAAGCGAATGTGTCCTCACTGCATGATGTATCAATATCCTGCCGGGAGCGGGGAAACCGTCTGAATCTCTAAGGCCCTAAAGCATGAGCAGCTAGCTCCTGAGTCCAGTCTCCTGCCACTCCTAGATCCTCCTGCTGAAACTAGAAGCAGAAATGGCCTCCTCCAAAGTTCTGATCTCTGCTGATCCAGAATTGGACTATGCAGAGGACAGGATTCAAGAGGCAGCTGCTCCTGCCTTTGGCTGCAAAATGGGGGTGGGGGGAAGGTGTAGGGCCTCTGATCATCATGGCTTGACACATCCAGAATGTGATCCAGTTGATTCTCCCCATTTTGGGCAAACCAGCTATTCAAATCACAGCGAATTCACCAGAACTGGGGAAAATGATCTGAACTCCAACTGCTGCAAAGGGTCTTCTTGCTTGGACTTCTGGCCCCAGGATGCTCCTGCTGATCAGTGAGGAGAGGAGTAACTCTCTGAAGCCTCCTCCCCCTGCAGGAGGAAGCTCTGCCCACAGCCTATGTCAGCAAGAAAGTGTGTACAACATGTATGTGTGTGTCTCTGTATGGGTATATATGCCTGATTGTATGTGTATATGTGACTGTATGTATGTGTCTAACTGTATATGTGATTGTATGTGTCTCTATGTATGTATGTGTCTGTCTGTGCATATGTGACTGTATGTGTCTCTATGTTTGTATTTGCCCAGGTATATATACAGTATGTGTATGTTTGTGTGTATGTGTCTGAATTTGTGTGTGAGCTTGTTTGTATATATGTGTGCCTGTATGTGAATATGTGTCTGTATATTCAAGTCTGTGTATGGTTGGCTTTTCATACATATAGGGAGGTGGAAAATGCAAATAATGAAGAAAAAAAAGCCAAGGACAGAACGCATGCATGTGATTTTTAGTAACATTATGGTGGTATTATGAAATCATTTGTAGGTGGTAATATGTGGTGAGGATTTGGCGATATCATTTGTCCTTTGTATAGTGTTATTATTGGCCTTGATATACTGGGTTTTATGCTGTAAAACTGATTATTGTAATATGTGCTCATGGTGTGGTGGTATTATTTGCTCTATATATAACACTGCTCTCATTATATGGGATTTGGTATACTGTATCCTTGTATACTGTATAGACTGTATAGTTTGCTGGTACTGTTATACATGTGGCAGATTTGAAATGCATCACCATTTTTGAATTTAGTTTTTTTAAATAAAGTTATATAGATGCACGGGGGGACTTGTATGATTCATGTGTGCTGGAAGAGTACTTTGTACGCCAGGGCTACTTTTTAGTCCCTGTCTGAACCTGCTCCCAGCCATCTGTCATTTCTTAACCCCTAGATGACCTAGGGTGTACCGGTACGTCCTGACCTATGAAGCGTGCTCCGGAGTGGAGCGCGCTTTATAGGAGGTGAGGGCCAGCTGCAGTGAGCAGCCCGGCCCTTACTGTTAATGACAGGCTGCATTAAACCCGGCGCGACTGCAGTGTTTAAGTGTAAGTGACAGGGGGAGTCCCCTGTCACTTACCGATCGGGACCCCGGCAGTGTGACTGCGGGGGTCCTGATCTTTGTAAAGGACCGCCGGAGGTCTCTCACCTGCCTCCGTGCGGTCCGATCGGCAATCTGCTCACTGAGCCTGCACAGATACACTGATCAATGCTATGCCTATGGGGACTTAAAATGTGTAAAAAAAAAAGCAAAAATGTTTTTACTAACACCCCAAAGCCCCTCCCCCAATACAAGTTTAAATCACCCCCCTTTCCCATTATATAAATAAAACATATCAAAATAAATAAACATATAATATACCGTAGCGTGCGTAATTGTCCGATCTATTAAAATATAAAAAACGTCATCACGAACTACGTAGACGAAAAGAGGGGAAAAAATGTCAGGATTACCGATTTTTTGTTACATTATATATTAAAAAAAATAATAATAAAAAGTGATCAAAACGTCCGATCTTCACAAATATGTTATTAATAAAAACTAGAGATCATAGTGGAAAAAATGACACCCCATACAGCCCCGTAGGTGAAAAAAATAAAACTGTTATAAGTGTCACAATAGGCCCATTTTATTAATGATTAATTGCAGAAAAAAGGATTTCATTAAAATAAAATATATAACATTAGAGAATCTGTGTAACCTGCATATGGTTGTGTTCGGACTGACCTATAGAATAATGATATCATGTCGCGATTACCATATAGTGCATTATGTACACACAGGAACCCCCCAAACGTTACCATATTGCATTCTTTTTTACGATTTCACCAATTTAAATCTTCATAAATAATAATTTTGGAATTCCGTCATACATGTTATGGTAAAATGAAAGATGCCATTACACAGTACAACTATTCCTGTAAAAACCAAGCCCTTACATGGCTTGTAGATAGAAAACTGTAAGTGCTAGAGCTCTTAGAAGGGGAGGAGGAAAAAACGAAAACGCAAAAATGAAAATTTGCGCAGTCCACTGGGTCATTTTGGGCCTGGTCCTCAAAGGGTTAATTTATGCTCCACAGAGAAGAAAAAATGGGTAATCCCCATGTATTTTTTATTGTACAATAAGCATAGCAGAAACACTGATTGTAAAAGACATGTGGAGTAGGATAGTTCAGATGTCCTCATTGCTTCAATGGCTACTAATGTAGCACTGACCTATAGTTAACCCCTTAGCAACCCATGGTGTACCTGGTACGTCACGGTGCCACTAGGAGGGTACAGAGCTCCATGAGCCCTCTGCACCAGGCTGCTCCCGACTGCTATCGGCAACTGGGGACCGCAGCTATTAGCCGGTGTGGGCCGATCTACCATGCCAGCAAATTTAACCATTCAAACACCATTTATCTGACAGATTTGTAAAGCCAAAGTCAGGAATGGATTTGAAAAGAGAAGAAATCTCAGTCTTTCCTTTATGACCTGTTCTCTGTTTATAGTCCGTCCCTGGCTTTGACTTCAGAAATCTGTCAGGTAAATTTCTCTGCGTAAAGGCACCCTAAGGAGTTTTCCTCCGATACAGTGGTCGAAGAGGCCTTTTGGTAATGTGCTGTACAGGCCTTACATTACTGGGTTTTTAGACAATTATCCTTCAATCAAATGCTTAGTGTGTGTGTGTGTGTGGGGGGGGGGGCTACAAAAACATTAAATTTCCAAAAACTAAGACAGGACTTTGGGGACATAGCAAGAAAGACAGATGTGGTCAGCGCCCAGTCTTAGGTCCCTATTACACCAACAGATTATCTGACAGATTTTTTTTAAGCCAAAACCAGGAATGGATTTGAAAAAGAGGAGTTCTCAATCTTTTCTTTGTTATCTGGTCTCTGTTTATAGTCCATTCCTGGCTTTGGCTCAAAAAATATGTCAGATAATCTGTTGGTGTAATCGGGCCCTTAGAAATTCATGCCTTCTCATGTAGCTTTATGCATATTGAGCACGAAGGGAGAAGCCCCTGGATTACTGGGGTGTCCATAGCAAAGCAAACAACAGGATTCCTTCAGCTCATATAAAATATTCAAAATTTATTGTAAGTGTTCTTAAATGAAACAGCCGACGTGTTTCGAGCCAACCTGGCTTTTAATAATGGCATCTGAGGCTGGGATAGATCAAAGGGAAAAATGCATCCTATTGATTATCAGAAATGATCTGGCTCTTGGAAGCCATGTTGTAGGGGAACAGGAAGAACACAGCAGTGCTATGACAAGCGTCGCCTGTCGCATACCATATGGGAATAAACATAGTAGAAATAGGAGAAAACCAATGTAGCTAACTACAAATGTTAAGGGTGCAATAAATGATAAGAAAAAGCAATAACCAAAGTAATAACCACAGAGTGGGATAATATCATATAACAGAGGGATTTGGAGAAGCTGGAGGCTAGGGCAGAGAAATGGCAAATTAAGTTAAATGTGGATAAATGTAAGGTTATGCATTTGGGCCATAGAAATAAAAAGTACAGTTATGTGAAACACTGGTTAAAACTGCTCAGTACCAGGCAGCAGCTGCCAAGGCTAATACAATAATGGGATGCATCAAAAGAGGTATAGATGCTAAAGTTGAGAAGATAGTTTTGCCTTTTTATAAATGACTGCTCAGACCACATATGGAATACTGTGTACAGTTTTGGGCACCAGTATATAAGAAGGACACAGCTGAACTGGAGCGGGTACAGAGGAGGGTGACCAAGGTCATTAACGGAATGGGTGGGTTACAGGACCAAGACAAGTTATCAAGCTTGGGGTTATTTACGCTAGAAAAAAGACGTCTTAGGGGTGATCTGATCACAATGTACAAATATATAAATGGACAGTACAGAGATCTTTGTAGTGGTCTTTTTACAACCAGGTTTGTAACCATGACAAGGGGGCATCCTCTACGTCTAGAGGAAAGAAGATTTCACTATCAGCACAGACGCGGATTCTTTACTGTATGAGCAGTGAGACTATAGAACTGGATGATTCATTAAATAGGTTCAAGGGAGGCCTGAATGCTTTTCTTGAAAAATATAACACTACAAGTTATGGGCATTAGATCTCTGATGATACATTGATCCAGGGATTTATTATAGTGCTTGAAAAAGCGCTATATTGTAATCTGTATTCTTCTTCTTCTTCCGTTTCTTCTTCCAGCCATTCTTCTGCAATTAATACAGCCCAAACCGCTTTGCGTGCAGACTCTGTTCAAACTGCGTGGCCACACTGTAAACGCTAACAGCCAATCACAGCACATATGCAAATAGCTGAAATATAGCAGCCAATAGAAATTCTAAGGTCTTGTCAGTCAATGCCTCACAACATCCACACAGTCACATGTCCAATATCGGCCAATAGAAGATGGAAAACATGGAAGGTCATACAAAGTAAAGGACAGGGCACTACTAGTTTAAAGAGAACCTATCATCTAAATTTCACTGTCCCTAATATTAAAGTATATCTTTCCCTAAGTCTATCTATGAAGATACAGACTGCCTTTGCAGTCTGTATCTTATGCCTTACCTACTCTTTCGTATCTGTGTAAGCAAGGCTGGGCGCCGCCATCTTGATGACGTCATTTGCGTTCCACAGTTGGAACGCAAGTTGCGTCGTCAAGATGGCGGTGCCTGGCCTTGCTTGCACAGAAACAGAGGAGTAGGTAAAAAAGAAGATACAGACTGTAAAGGCAGTCTGTATCTCTTATGAAGTCTACTTATGAAGATACAGACTGCCTTTGCAGTCTGTATCTTATGCCTTACCTACTACTTCGTGCCGGTGCAGCAGGGCCGGCGCCGCCATCTTGATTACGTCTTTGCGTTCCACCGCTGGAACGCAAGTTACGTCATCAAGATGGCGGCGCCGGCCTTGCTGCACAGAACAGAGTAAGTAAAGTAGAAGATACAGACTGTAAAGGCAGTCTGTATCTTCATGAAGTCTATTTATGAAGATACAGACTGTCTTAACAGTCTGTATCTTCTACTTTACCTAATCCTCTGTTCTGTGCAGCAAGGCCGGCGCCGCCATCTTGATGACGTAACTTGCGTTCCAGCGGTGGAACGCAAAGACGTAATCAAGATGGCGGCGCCGGCCCTGCTGCACCGGCACAGAGTAGTAGGTAAGGCATAAGATACAGACTGCAAAGGCAGTCTGTATCTTCATAAATAGACTTCATGAAGATACAGACTGCCTTTACAGTCTTATACTTTACCTAATCCGCTTGTTTGGTGTAGCTAGGCCGGGGGGGGGGAGGGGCGCCATCTTGACGTCATCAAGTGACGTCATCAAGATAGCGGGCCCCCACCGGCCTTGCTGCCGCTCTGCATGACGGGAGTTTCCTGTCTCGCGCCGGCTCTTTTCAAAAGAGCCGGAGCGAGGCAGGAAAGTAAAACAGAAATATTTAAAAAACGCAGCTTTAAAATTAATTAATTATATTTACAAATATTGTTAAAATTAGGATTTACATCTAATTAGGGAATAAAAAAAAATTCATTTTCGCCCGTGATTGGTTCTCTTTAACCCCTAGACGACCCTGGACGTAGGGTTACGTCATGGAAGTCTGTCCCCAGACGACCCATGACGTAACCTTACGTCACGGGTGTTATTCCCGCTATGAAGCGCGCTTCATAGGAGGTGGGGGCCGGCTGCAGTGAGCAGCCGGGACCTCACCGGCAATGACACGCTGCAGCGATCGCGCTGCCGCGTGTCATTAACCCCTTAAACGCCGCGATCGCGGCGCGACCGCGGCGTTTAAGTGTAAGTGAAAGGGGGAGTCCCCTGTCACTTACCGATCGGGACCCCCGCAGTGTGACTGCGGGGGTCCCGATCGGTAAAACGGACTGCCGGAGGTCTCTCACCTGCCTCCGTGCGGTCCGATCGGCGATCTGCTACACTGAGCCTGCACAGGCAGGCTCAATGAGCAGATCGCCGATAACACTGATCAATGCTATGCCTATGGCATAGCATTCATCAGTGTATAAATAAGACTAATCTATGTACAAGTCCCCCAAAGGGACTTCAAAAGTGTAAAAAAAAAAAAGTTCAAAACACTAACACACTACCCCAAAACCCCTCCCCCAATAAAAGTCTAAATCACCCCCCTTTCCCATTATATAAATAAAACATATAAAAATGAATAAATAGATAAACATATAATATACCGTAGCGTGCGTAATTGTCAGATCTATTAAAATATAACAAGCGTCATTGCGACCGGTAAACGGCGTACACGAAAAGAGGGGAAAAAGTGCGCAGATTACCGATTTTATGTTACATTATATATTAAAAAAAATCAATAAAAAGTGATCAAAACGTCCGATCTTCACAAATATGGTATTAATAAAAACTAGAGATCATGGCGGAAAAAATGACACCCCATACAGCCCCGTAGGTGAAAAAATAAAACCGTTATAAGCATCACAATAGGCCCATTTTATTAATATTTAATTGCCAAAAAAAAGGATTTCATAAAAAAAAATATATATAACATTAGAGAATCTGTGTAACCTGCATGTGGTTGTGTTCGGGCTGACCTATAGAATAATAGTGTCATGTCGCTGTTACCATATAGTGCATTACGTAGACACAGGAACCCCCCAAACATTACCATATTGCATTCTTTCTTACGATTTCACCTATTTATATCTTCATAAATAATATATTTGGAATTCCATCATACATGTTATGGTAAAATGAATGACGCCATTACACAGTACAACTATTCCTGTAAAAAAACAAGCACTTACATGGCTTGTAGATAGAAAACTGAGAGTGCTAGAGCTCGTAGAAGGGGAGGAGGGAAAAACGAAAGCACTAAGATCAAAATTTGCGCGGTCCACTGGGTCATTTTGGGCCTGGTCCTCAAAGGGTTAAATATATAAATTTAGTAATATGGGTTGCTCAACCCAATATGACAACCTAGAATATCACAAACAAGAAAAAGTATGTCATATACAAATGGGTGGCACATCCATAATCAGAGACTCTATTCTCAAAGGTATAAACAATAATTCTTTATTAATATTTCAACCTACAAGTGCAAAACAGACATATTAAAATCATTTAAAAACACAAAAGACAAAACATAGGACCGTGTCTGATAACCACGGTGCCAGAACACACCAACAGATACCAATGTAGTACCCCCTCCTGTTGACCCGAACGATAAGTAACATCAAAGAAAAATGTGTGAGTCAATAAATATGCATGTTTGTGTATGGGCCTATACTCCAATGGACACAAAGCCAAGATGGCACACGGTAACTGAAAAGACCAAAGGAAAGTATAGGTAAATATCACGATAGGAGGGAGTCCATCTCGGGGTTCAGGAAAGGTCCTTGACCCCTTCGTGCTGCAGCTAGTTTGGGCCTTAATGACCAGGCTAATTTTTCAAAATCTGACCTGTCTCACTTTATGCTCTTATAGCTCAGTGATGCTTTAACGTATGCTAGCGATTCTGAGATTGTTTTTTCGTGACATATGGCACTTTATGTTAGTGGCAAAATTTGGTCACTATTTTGTGTGTTTTTTGTGAAAAACATCAAAATATCATGAAAAATTGAAAAAATTTGCATTTTATGAACTTTGAAATTCTCTGCTTCTAAAAAAAGAAAGTCGTAGCACATAAATTAGTTACAAAGTCACATTACCAATATGTCTTCTTTATTCTGGCATAATTTGGTAAACATATTTTACTTTTTTAGGGTGTTATGGGGCTTAGAAATGTATCAGCAAATTATCACATTTTCGTGAAACTGATTTTTTTAGGGACCAGTTCTTTTTTTAAATGGATTTAGAAGTCTGGTATCCTGAAAACCCCCATAAGTGACCCCATTTTGGAAACTACACACCTTAAAGAATTAATCTAGAGCATTTTAACCCTACAGGGGCTGGAGGAAAGTATTCACAATTAGGCAGTAAAAAAATTGAAAATTTTAATTTTCCAATAATATATACGTTTAGATTAAAGTTTCTCATTTTCAAAAGGAATATGAGACAAAAAGCACCCCAAAATATGTAATGCAGGTTCTCTTGAGTACAACGGTACCCCATATGTGGGCGTAAACCACTGTATGGGCACACAGCAGGGCT
The DNA here is from genome assembly GCF_027789765.1 of Dendropsophus ebraccatus. Classification (NCBI taxonomy): domain Eukaryota; kingdom Metazoa; phylum Chordata; class Amphibia; order Anura; family Hylidae; genus Dendropsophus; species Dendropsophus ebraccatus. The sequence goes on along the minus strand of NC_091462.1, from coordinate 73,319,455 downwards.
CAGAAGGAAGGGAGCGCCAATTAGCTTTTCCAATGCAAATTTTGCTGAAGAAGTTTCTGACGGCCAGGTGCGTTTGCAGTGCCCCTGTAGTGTCAGCAGAGAGAAAAACCCCCATAAGTCACCCCATTTTGGAAAGTACACCCCTCAAAGAATTCATCTTGGTGTGTGGTGACCATTTTGACCCCACAGGTATTACAGGAAAGTATTTAAAAGAAGACAGTAAAAATGAAAAACTCGAATTCTTCCAATAATATGTTCGTTTAGTTTGAAATTTCTCAATTTCACGAGGAACAAGAGGAAAAAAGTACCCCAAAATTTGTAACGCAGGTTCTCCTGAGTACAATGGTACCCCATATGTGGGCATAAACCACTGCATGGGCACACAGGAGGGCTCAGAAGGGAAGGAGCGCCAATTAGCTTTTTCAATGCAGATTTTGCTGCAGAAGTTTCCGAGCGCCAGGTGCGTTTGCAGTGCCCCTGTAGTGCCAGCGGAGTAAAATCTCGCCATAAGTCACTCCATTTTGGAAGTGCACCCCTCAAAGTATTCATCTTGGTGTGTGGTGACCATTTTGACCCCACAGGTATTAGAGGAAAGTATTCAAAAGTAGACAGTAAAAATGAAAAACTAAAATTTTTCCAATATTATGTTCTTTTAGTTTGAAATTTCTCAATTTTATGAGGAACAAGAGGAAAAAAGTACACCAAAATTTGTAACGCAGGTTCTCCTAAGTGAAAAGGTACCTCATATGTGGGCATAAACCACTGCATGGGCACACAGGAGGGCTCAGAAGGAAAGGAGCGCCAATTAGCTTTTTCAATGCAGATTTTGCTGAAGAAGTTTCTGAGCGCCAGGTGCGTTTGCAGAGCCCCTGTAGTGTCCGCAGAGTAAAATCTCCCAATAAGTCACCCCATTTTAGAAAGTGCACCCCTCAAAGAATTTATTTTGGGTTGTGGTGAGCATTTTGACCCCACAGGTGTTTGAGGAAAGTATTCAAAAGTAGACAGTAAAAATGAAAAACTCGATTTTTTCCAATAATATGTTCCTTTAGTTTGAAATTTCTCAATTTCTCGAGGAACAGGAGAGAAATGTCACCCCAATATATGTAAAGCAGGTTCTCCTGAGTAGAACGGTACCCCATATGTGGGCATAAACCACTGCATGGGCACACAGCCGGGCTCAGAAGGGAAGGAGCGCCAATTAGCATTTTCAGTGCAGATTTTTCTGAAGAAGTTTCTGAGCGCCAGGTGCGTTTGCAGAGCCCCTGTAGTGTCAGCAGAATAGATTCCCCCCAAAAGTCACCCCATTTTGGAAAGTGCACCCCTCAAAGAATTCATCTTGGGGTGTGGTGACCATTTTTACCCCACAGGTATTAGAGGAAAGTATTCAAAATTGGCCAGTAAAAATGAAAAACTCTAATTTTTCCAATAATATGTTGGTTTAGTTTGAAATTTCTCAATTTGACGAGGAACAGGAGAGAAAACGTACCCCAAAATCTGTAACGCAGGTTCTCCTGAGTACAACGGTACCCCATATGTGGGCATAAACCACTGTATGGGCACACAGCAGGGCTCAGAAGGGAAGGAGCGCCAATTTACAGGAGCAAAATTGCAGCTAGTAATGGTTATTAGAATAGCGCAGTTACTAAAATAGAATTAAAAAAAATGAGATTACAGGTAATGTGGGGTGGTTACGGGCAACCAGGGGTGGTTATGAGCAACCTGAGGTGGTTACAGGTAATCTGGGGTGGTTACGGACAACATGGGGTGGTCACGGGCAACCTGCTGTGGTTACGGCAACCTGGGGTGGTTACAGGCAACGTGGGGTGGTTACGGGCAACGAGGGGTGGTTATGGGCAACGTGTGGTGGTCACGGGCAACCTGCTGTGGTTACGGCAACGTGGGGTGGTTACAGGCAACGTGGGCTGGTTACAGGCAACGTGGGCTGGTTACAGGCAACGTGGGCTGGTTACGGGCAATCTGCTGTGCTTACAGACAATCTGGGATGGTTACAGGAAACGTGGGGTGGTTACGGGCAACCTGCAGTGCTTACAGACAATCTGGGGTGGATACGGGCAACGTGGGGTGGTTACGGGCAACCTGCAGTGCTTACAGACAATCCGGGGTGGTTACGGGCAACGTGGGGTGGTTACGGGCAACCTGCAGTGCTTACAGACAATCCGGGGTGGTTACGGGCAATGTGGGGTGGTTACGGGCAACCTGCAGTGCTTACTGACAATCTGGGGTGGTTACGGGCAACGTGGGGTGGTTACGGGCAATGTGGGTGGTTACGGATAAACTGAAGTTCTTATAGGCAATCAGGGGTGGATACCTGTTATCTGGCATGGGCACCGCAATCTGGAGGGGGTCATTGGCAATTTGGGGTGGTCAGAGGCGCTGTGGCGTGGTCAGAGGCGACGTGTGGTGGTCAGAGGCAACGTGCGGTGGTCAGAGGCGACGTGCGGTGGTCAGAGGCAACGTGCGGTTGTCAGAGGCATCGTGGCGTGGTCAGAGGCATCGTGGCGTGGTCAGAGGCAACACGCGGTGGTTACGTGCAATCTGGGGGGGGTTACATGTAATCTGGCATGATTACGGGGAACCTGGGGGGTTATGTGCAACCTGGAAGGGTTACAGACAATCTGGGATTGTTACTGATAAACTGAAGTGCTTATAGGTAATCTGGGGTGGGTACATGTAATTTGGGGTGGTTACGGGCAATCGGGAGGGGGTCACTGGCAATTTGTGGTGGTTACGGGCAACGTGCGGTGGTTACGGGCAACCTGCGGTGGTTACGGGCAACGTGCGGTGGTTACGGGCAACGTGCGGTGGTTACGGGCAACGTGCGGTGGTTACGGGCAATGTGCGGTGGTTATGGGCAACGTGCGGTGGTTACGGGTAATCTGGGGAGGGGTTAGGGGTAATTTGGGAGTAAACTGCAATTATTACTATAATAAAAAGTGTGTGTTTTATTTTTTTGTATGTTTGTCACTTTTTGTACTTTACATATTCATTTTCACTGTATTACTATGATTACTGTGATATTTTCTATCTCAGTAATCATAGTTCAGTGACAGAGACCAAATTGGTCTCTGTCACTTTAAATTTTCAGAGTTGGCTGGTTGTGAAGCGCATGCGCACTTCATAACCAGCCAGGACGTCGAGGAGGAAGGAGCTCCGTGGATCCGGTGAGTATATGGGGAAGGGGGGGTGACTGGGGGACGGGGGTGACAGGGGGGGTGGGGGGCGACTTGGGGGGTGGGGGGACATCACTTTTTATCCCCTGTCACCAATCATTCATGGTGACAGGGGATAAAAAGTGCCTGGATGCACATGGTACAAGCGATCAGCGGTATATAGTATATACCGCTGATCGCTTGTACCGGGACCAAACAGGGGGGTCCCCGATGACTGCCCCATGCTCTCCGCTACCTCCGGTGGCGGAGAGCATGGGGCTTTCATTCATTTTAACTTTTACATCGCTGTGAACCGACATTAGTCGGTTCACAGCGATGGCGTCGGCCATCTTGGAAATGATGGCCGCCGGGGGAGGGGGGTTAGTTATTGGGGCACTAGGGGGTCTGATCTGAGGTCTGGGGGACACTTATTTCATCTCCCCCCGCCGTAGATTCACGGCGGGGGGAGATGAAAGGCGGCGGCGGCACCGGTAATCTCCTTTACCGACGGTCGCCGCTATAACGTTAATAGCGGCGATCGTCGGTAAGGGGGGGGGCCGGGACGGACCCCACACACTGCCCCAACCCCTCAGCTACCTCCGGTAGCCGGGGGGATGGGGTGGGGGCCGTCCCGGCCCCGCAGCCTTATTCTCTGCCATCGCCGTAAAAAGCTGATGGCAGCAGAATAAGGACCATTAGTGACCGCCGTAGAAAGCCGTATCGGCGGTCACTAAGGGGTTAAAGGGGTATTCCCCCCCAAAATATTTTTGCATTAATACGTTGCCCACCCATAGCTTTCCATCTTTCTAATATCAATTTATTATGGATTCTGCACAGTTTTGCTGTTATCTAGTTGCGTTCACCCCCACCAAACGCATAGAATCATCAAATCTCAGTCCAACCCGTCACCACTCCCTGCTCCTGGCCCCCCACCCTACATGTTGGCATCACGTGTCCATTGACGTGTCCCTGCCCATTGGAGGGAGGACACTGACAGTTGCCCCCCTGCTCCCCGGAAAACTATGCCCATGTGCTGCCCCGGACTCACCTGCGGCACCGACCCCCCCGCCCTAGACTCACTCGCTGCACCGACACCCCCCCCCCCCCGCCTCGGACTCACCTGTGGCACCTTCGCTAAACTCAACCCCGCCACTAACGTGTCCCCCACCACCACCAGAACTCACCCACGGCACTCCGACTTCCTGGGCGATGTGTACCTTAGCAGAGTGGCAGAGCTTCTGAACCCCCCGGAGCCCACCGGCCACAACACCGCCCCCCCTTCCCCCCGGAACTCACCGGCCGCAAGACCCCCCCCCTGCCTTCCTCCCCAGAACTCACTGGCCGCAATCTGCAAACACCCGAGCCGGCGCAACTCTATCCCCCTCGGGACTCACTGGCCGCAATCTGGCCGCATGTAAACATATATTTATTAACAATGGTTTGAATTTTTTACAGGCCATTAGATACAATAAAAGTTATACATGTTACATATTGTAATCATAACGACTTAAGGAACAGATATAAAAAGACATTTTTTACCCCAGGGTGAATGGCGTAGAAACAAATACCCTCCAAATAAAAAAAGTGTTTTTGTTTTTTTTTCAATTTCACTACACATTTAATTTTTTCCTGCTTTTGCAGTGTACTTTATGAACAAATTCAGTCTGTCATTGCAAAGTACAATTAGTGGCGCAAAAAATAAGGGCTCATGTGGATTTCTAGGTGAAAAAATGCAACTGCTATGGCCTTTTAAGCACAATAAGGAAAAAACCAAAACGCAAAAATTGAAATTGGCCCGGTCTTCTAAGGGTTAAAGGGACGGTACCGAAGCCGCTCTTAAAGGGACGGTACCCAAGCTGCTCTTGAAGGGACGGTACCCAAGTCGCTCTTAAAGGGACGGAACCCAAGTCGCTCTTCAAGGAACGGTACTCAAGTCGCTCTTAAAGGGACGGTACCCAAGTCGGTCTGAAAGGGAGGGTACCCAAGTCGCTCGTAAAGGGACGGTAACCAAGTCGCTCTTAAACGGTCAGTACTTAAGCTGGTTTTCAAAGGATGGTACCTAAGTCTCTTTTAAAGGGACAGTACTTAAGCTGGTCTTAAAGGGACAGTATATAGGTCCCTCAAAGTGTTGGCATCGAAGTTGCTGTTTAAGGGAATGTACCAAAGTTGCTCTTAAAGGGACTGTACCAAAGTTTCTCTTAAAGGGAAGTCACTGTTAAAGGGGTGCTTTTTTCAAGCACTATGTATTTCCCTGGAAATGTAAATCTAGTTCTGGTTGCCATTGGAGTCGGGGGGGAGTTTTCTCCCTGTGATGGGGCAACTGGCATCTGCCTCATAAGGAATTTTTTCCTTCCTCTGGATCAACACTGTAGGGTTTCCCTATCTTGAACCTGATGGACTCTTGTCTTCTTTCAACCTTATTAACTATGTTAGGCCATGTTCACACAGTTCACATAGTGTGCACTGACAGGGTTTCCTACGGCCGCTATTTACTAAATAGCGGCTGCAGAGAACTGACATGTCAGTTATTTGCGGTGCCGCAAGAGATCCTGGCCGGAGCGTATACTATGTGTATACACAACGGCCGGGATCCCATACAAAACTATGCAACATAGCTTTCTGTAAAAAGTACATCCGTTGTTGCCGATTGCAAAAACAAACATACCTTTACGTTGTGTGAACATAGCCTTACTATGTAAGATATTGCATCTGTGTGCCCTGCACAAAATCACAAGATAGGATATGATGCAAATTGACAATGAAATTCCTTTGAATTACTCATATCAAGGGTCAAATCATATTATCTTTCCTCAAAATTCCAAGCTGACAGCGTAGTAAGAATAATCTTCCCAGAACTTATTGGACCAAAGAAATAGATTTTCATTATTAAAGCAATGTTGATTTAAATGAATTCTCAAGTTTTGGACAATAATCAGTTTTAAAAAGTTTCCACTAACAGCCTACTGATGGGTTGCTTCCATGCAGTGTGTGAGTAACATAGAAAGCATTTTGCACGTTTGTTAGTGGCACATGTGGTACGGTATGTAGTGAGAATGTTATTGACACAATGGGCATGTGATGAATACGTTAGTGACACATGGGATATGCGGCAAGTATGTTAGTGACACGTGGTGTGTGATTAGTAAACGAGTGGTACATGTAGTAGGCATGTAATTGGCACATGTGGTATGTGATGAGTATGTTAGTGGTACATTCAGTATGTGGCAAGTATGCTAGTGGCACATGTGGTACATGCAGTATGTGGCAAGTATGTTACTGGCACGTGCAGTATGTGGCAAGTATGCTAGTGGCACATGTGGTATGTGATGAGTATGTTACTGGTACATGCAGTATGCGGCAAGTATGCTAGTGGCACATGTGGTATGTGATGAGTATGTTACTGGTACATGCAGTATGTGGCGAGTATGTTATTTTGGCTCATGTGGTATGTAATAACTAAATGAGTGACACATGCGGTATGTGGCGGTCATGTTAGTGGCACGTGTGGTATATGATGAGTATATAAGTGGTACATTCTGTATGTGATTGAGTGCCACATACAGTATATATCTATTGTGTAAATGGAGTATGTCTACTGTTTGATGGTATGTTTGCAGTATTAGTTGTGGTAGTGATTAGCATGTGCAAAAAACAGTAAATATCTTTAACATAAACCAGACAGAAAGTGGGCCTCTGTATGCGGTATAAACGGGCCAGAGCTGTATTCTAGTCCCAATCCAGTCCTGGCTGACATCATACTTAGGTTTTCTTTAACCCTTTCACCTCAGCCATTTGGCTATATACGTTCCTGACAGTAAAGGGGTTTTAATGTGTGCAGGGCTGTTTCAATGTGACACACTACTGTCCCCAGACCCGGGCATAATGACAGTCGGTCCCGCAGCTGACTGTCATTAACCCTTTGAGGACCAGGCCCAAAATGACCCAGTGGACCGCGCAAATTTTGATCTTAGTGTTTCCGTTTTTCCCTCCTCCCCTTCTAAGAGCTCTAGCACTTTCTGTTTTCTATCTACAGGCCATGTAATGGCTTATTTGTTACAGGAATAGTTGTACTGTGTAATGGCGTCATTCATTTTACCATAACATGTATGATGGAATTCCAAATATATTATTTATGAAGATATAAATTGGTGAAATCGCAAAAAAGAATGCAATATGGTAACGTTTGGGGGGTTCCTGTGTCTACGTAATGCACTATATGGTAACAGCGACATGACACTATTATTCTATAGGTCAGTCCGAACACAACCATATGCAGGTTACACAGATTCTCTAATGTTATATATTTTTTTTAAATGAAATCCTTTTTTTTGGCAATTAATTATAAATAAAATGGGCCTATTGTGACGCTTATAACGGTTTTATTTTTTCACCTACGGGGCTGTATGGGGTGTCATTTTTTCCGCCATGATCTCTAGTTTTTATTAATACCATATTTGTGAAGATCGGACGTTTTGATCACTTTTTATAAATTTTTTTTAATATATAATGTAACATAAAATAGGTAATCCGCGCACTTTTTTCCCTCTTTTCGTGTACGCCGTTTACCGTTCGCAATGACGCTTGTTATATTTTCATAGATCGGACAATTACGCACGCTACGGTATATTATATGTTTATTTGTTTATTTATTTTTATATGTTTTATTTATATAATGGGAAAGGGGGGTGATTTCAACTTTTATTGGGGGAGGGGTTTTGGGGTAGTGTGTTAGTGTTTATAACTTTTTTTCTTTTACACATTTGAAGTCCCTTTGGGGGACTTGTACATACATTACTTTGATTTCTACACTGATGAATGCTATGCCATAGGCATAGCATTGATCAGTGTTATCGGCGATCTGCTCATTAAGCCTGCCTGTGCAGGCTTAGAGTAGCAGATCGCCGATCGGACCGCACGGAGGCAGGTGAGAGACCTCCGGCGGCCCGTTTTACCGATCGAGACCCCCGCAGTCACACTGCGGGGGTCCCGATCGGTAAGTGACAGGGGACTCCCCCTGTCACTTACACTTAAACGCCGCGGTCGCGGTGTTTAAGGAGTTAATGACACGCGGCAGCGCGATCGCTGCAGCGTGTCATTGCCGGTGAGGTCCCGGCTGCTGATTGCAGCCGGCCCCCACCTGCTATGAAGTGTGCTCCGCTCCGGAGCACGCTTCATAGCGGGAGAAACACCCAGGGCGTAAGGTTACGTCATGGGTCGTCTGGGGACAGACTTCCATGGCGTAACTATACGCCCTGGGTCGTCTAGGGGTTAACCCCTTAAACGCCATGATGCACAGCGATTGCGGCGTTTAAGGTAGTCAGTGACAGGAAAAGGACTTGTCGCTGACTGATCGAGACCCGATCACTTGTACCGACAGGCGGGGGTAAGCCACTTACCTCCGTCCTGTTGGATCGGCATTCTGTAGATAGAGTCTGCTCTCAGGCATTCATCAGTATATGCAATCAGAGCATTGCATATGGAAGTCCTCTAAAGGACTATATACATGCAAAACAAAGAGGGGGATTTATCAAACATGGTGTAAAGTGAAACTGGCTAAGTTGCCCCTAGCAACCAATCAGATTCCACCTTTCATTTTCCAAAGACTCTGTGAGGAATGAAAGGTGGAATCTGATTGGTTGCTAGGGGAAACTAAGACAATTCTACCTTACCCCAGTTTGATAAATCTCCCCCAAAATGTGTAAAAAAAAATTAGAAATCAGTGACATCACCCGCTGGCCTTTCCACCCTGTTCCACTCCCTGGGTGCCAGGAAAAGCTGGATCCAATCCTGGGAAACTCCTCCCAGTTTCCCAGGACTGGATCCAGCTGGAGGAATGGCAGGGAGCGGAGCAGGGTAGAAAGGCCAGCAGCTGATGTCACTTGCCAATCAAATGAAGCTATTTGCTTCGTTTAGACAGGAGATTCGCTCATCTCGTCTCCAGTTCAGGTGTGGTTTACAGCTAGGCACTAGAGATGAGCGAACCTGGAGCATGCTCGAGTCAATCCGAACCCGAACTTTCGGCATTTGATTAGCGGGGGCTGCTGAAGTTGGATAAAGCCCTAAGGCTATGTGGAAATCATGGATATAGTCGTTGGCTGTATCCATGTTTTCCAGACAACCTTAGAGCTTTATCCAAGTTCAGCAGCCCCAGCTAATCAAATGCCGAACGTTCGGGTTCGCTCATCTCTACTAGGCACTATTCACTTCAATGAAACTGAATGGCATAACCCCACCGAAACTGGAGAAAAGAGTGGCGTTGTCTGGAAGAAAGTGGCCATGTTTTTCTAAGGGCCCTATTACACTTGTCAACAAATGTTCACGGGAGAAAAGACTGGGAGGAAAAGCAGAAAGGAACTTAAAGGGGTTATCCAGCATTAGGGCCCTATTACATCAACAGATTATCTTGACAGATTTTTTTAAGCCAAAGTCAGGAATGGATTTGAAAAAAGGGAGAAATCTCAGTCTTTCCCTTATTACCTGTTCTCTGTTTATAGTCCATTCCTGGCTTTGGCTCAAAAAATAATCTGTTGGTGTAATAGGGCCCTAATGCTGGATAACTCCTTTCCGCTTTCCTCCCATGAACATTTGTTGACAAGCCCCTTTTATCTGAAGGTAATACTACTTGTTTTCCATGTCAATGATGTCTATAGGATGTAATACTCCTGCTAGTCTGACACATGACCATGAAGAGAAGTGGTGCATAACCCATTGGGGACTATGTAAAAGCCGCCAGTGCCAGCTGTGCCTCTCAGTATATCCAGGGCAGTCGGAGAGGCCACCTCAGAAGTCTAGGACAGCCCAGCACTGGCAGAGGCCTACAATTACACCTGTTTTTGAACCTAAATTGTCGTCAATTTGACGCGAGCGAGGCCCCGCCCCTTCGTACAAATAGCGATTCATAAAAATCCCAGAAGCAGAGCCCGACTCATGGTGAGAGCTGCGCAGAGCAACAAAAACACGAGATCGCCAGTGTTTGTAGTACCAGTCTACGCCAGGAGAGGGCAGCAGAGCTCCAAGCATTGTAAGCCACTTGATTTCAATGACAGGCTACGTCATAACACTACGACCTAAGCGGAAGGCGGCGGCTGTTGTGAGCACGTGGTTCCTTCCGGGTGTCCTTGTCTTGTCATTAACAGAGCGACAGACAGGTAGGTGTCATGTGTAAGTGACAGCTGCAACGGGGCAGACGTTCCCGGTGTCCTGACCGCTGTGTGTGCGGTATATGTCAGTGTATCATACGGTTATAAAGCGGCAGCATTGTTGGCTGAGCTTTGTGTAGGAGAAGACCGGTCTGTGTGTCATGTGATGTATAATGGTAATTGTCAGGAGGGACAGGTGACAGGACGCTGCTGGAGCCTACATCTCCATGTAATGTATACCCCTCCTGAAGGCCTGACCTTTGGCCTCAGCTCTGGGAAGGTCTGAGGCCTGGCCAGAGATGCCCCATACACTACAATGGAGCTTCTGAAAGTAGCCAAGCCCTGTACTCTCCTATAGTTAGAGAATACAGTGGGAGTGGGCATACTATATGCAGGGGTGCTGGGAGTGTGTACCCACCCTGGCCATTTCTGATGGTAGAGTCCCAGACAAAATATGTAATGTCCTGTAAGATGGTCTCATTGTTGGAGGATTGTTTCTGTGCCACAAGGCTCCTATAATCCCATACTGAGCAATTTGATTCTAATTCAATGAATGTCACTGTTGTTCCTATGTTTTAGTGTAACCTGTGATGCCTCTTCACAAGTACCCACCTGCTATCTGGAAATCCCTGAAGCTGAAGGAAGGTATCTATGCTCGATTGCCGGCACATTACTTGAAGTCCTTAAATGATACAGAGAAGCCCACCCCAGTACATTGGAAGCCACATGGGTTGAAGTACAGGCTAAACCCTAAAACAGGGCAGCGAGAACGTGTTGAGGATGTCCCTGTACAGCCCTACTTTCCTCCTGAGGCCGATGAAGGACTTTGGGGTGGAGAAGGCTGGATTTCTGGCTTTCGATATGCAAATAATGATAAGGTAAAGACATTATACATCTATTATATATATATATGTTCAGCACAAGTCATCGTCCATGAAACTTTGTGTATATTGTTTGCTGTCATCTAATAAAGATATAGATGTTGGTCCTGCTAGTTGGTGATCATTTGGTGTATCCATTGATACCTTGATATTGTGGCCACAGTTACTAAATAAGAGCAGCTTCCACCCTTGTGGTCTCCGTCTGACACTGCTGCCAATTTGCTGTTAGATTATTTAGGCAGGTATCTCATCCACCTAGGAGGATATTCAGTAAGAAACAGCAAAGAAGGTTATAAATTATATAATGAGTAGACAGCTATAATAACACAATTGTAATTTTCCCCCTTTCCATTGGTTCTATATGTTATAGCTTTCTGCAAGAGTAAAGAAACTGTGGAGGCCTCAGCTATTCACTCGCCAGCTGTACAGTGAGATTCTGGACAAAACATTTGATATTACTGTTACCACAAGGGCCCTGGATCTTATTGATGCTGCCTATGGTTTTGATTTTTATATACTAAAGGTAAGTCTTAAAGGGGTGTCCCCTCCACCTATCCTGAGAACTAGGGCTCCCTGGGCCCCTCCAGTCTGCTTTTGGTAGCTGAAGGTGGTCTAAAAGCTTGTTCTGAAATATTCCTTGTAAGATTTTGCTAAATATAAAAGGGGTTCACCCTAGTAAGCTGATGAAACATCAAACCCGTTCTCTTTTTAACATGATGCTGACTGCCATTGCTTGCTGCTGTTCCATATAGCAAATAAACATAAACCACTTGAATAGTGGCCAAGTGAAAACTACCTGGTTATTTGGGGCCTATGGATAGTTACCATATACGCCATTGTATATGACAGATGTGCACTGCTGTAGCGGTTTACTAATATGGCAAAAGTTTGCTCCCAGAATTGGTCCACATGGCGTCTACCGCATTATGAGTTTCACACACTTTCTTGACACTTTTCTGCCAGCTCCAACAAAAGAGGAATGGCTTTAATAAATGGTATGTATGTGTTAGAAATGCACCAGCAGAATAGTAGGGCTACTATAATAGATAGATCTACTAGATGGATCCCATGAGAAAAAGCACCCCTCACTCTGAAGAACATTACACTAACAGGTATGCATGATGGTATACTTTATAAAAGACTGGGTGTAATGTGCTCCCTTGTATGGCTAGAATTGGGATTTCTCTGCTGATACTTCCAATCAGCTGTAATCTATAGGGCAAGCCACAGTCAATCCTCATATGCAGAGGTTAGTAGTATCCAGATAAACATCTGTCCTAAAATACACAGACTGGGTTCCACTCTTTGGGAGTGCCCCCCATAGCATCCATATGCCACAATAGGCTTTGAAATAGGCCAGGGTTATTACCTATTGACATATATAGCATGTTTTGGATGTCATGCTCATGAATTGCAAATCATCATAAGTCGTAGTGAATTTACTGAGTGGATCTTCAAGATCTGACAGGCAATTGGGAAAAAATGGGAGGGTTCTGTTTCTCCCTGGTACTGATTCATGACAGCTGCATGTAAACATCTTCTCCAGTCCTTATTCTACCGCTACTCATATCTATGTATTCTAGACCCCACAGAGAGATCTGCACTCAAAGCTGGGAATGGAATTGAAAAGGGCAATGCTAATGCGTCTGGCAAAGAAAGATCCAAATCTTCACCCGGATGATCCAGTTAAGAGAGGACAGATCTACAACAAGTACAAGGTACATGCACCAGTGAGACTGACCATACATGGCACCAGTGTCTGCCATTCAAGGATTGCTTTATACCTGATTTTGGATCAGCTCAGTCTGATGCAAAATCTTTACAGTTTACACTTTAGTTGTTTTTTCCATGGTTACCTCCCAAGTAGTGTAACTTCTCTATTTTTCTCTTGACATAGCCATATAAGGGCTTATTTTTGTGGGATTAGTTGTGCTTTTTGTTGGTACCATTTTGCAATACATTTTTTCGGAGGGAGAATTACAAAATACAGCAATCCTAGAATTTTTGTTCAGGCATGTTGTTCAGGCTATGGTGATACCTAATATGTGTTTTTGTTTTATATAGTAAAAGATAAGGTAAAGAGAAAATCCATAGTTTTTCTTTTTTTGTGGGAGAGTTAGGGTGATTTTTTTTTTTTAATAGGAATCATTAGATCACTACTATAATACACAGCACAAGTCACACTAACACTGGCAGGCAATGTACCAGCCCTTGCGGCAGTAAATTAAAGGGGGTATTCGCCCCCCCCCCCCCCCCCCAAAAAAAAAAAAAAAAAGCTAAAAAATGAAATGCTCCCATACCTAGCTGGACTTACTCACCAAGTCCCCTTGAGTATTTTGAGCCATCCCCCATTTTTCTAGCTGCAGCCGTTCTCGAGTTTAGTGTTTTTTTAAACGGATATATTTAAGATGGTGCGGTCTAGGAAACTACCTATTTCCCATCATGCAGTGCATGTCCCTGATTGGTCGTTTCGCATCCGCGCCCCCTTAGCTTTATTTCTTGCCCATTGTTTGCCATTACTAAGTTGCACAGTAAACACAAAACAGTTTACTGTGCAACTGAATGAGAGCAGCCCTTTTATAATTACTAAACAGTCTCCCTGCTGCTGTTTTGACCTGATTTGTGCGAATTATGGCAGATTTACAGCAGGGAGACACAGTACAGAGAGTATGTCTGTTTTGGGTGTATCATATTCTACAATATCTCTCCACCTTGGATGGTGGTAGTGGGACTACAGGTGTCAGCTGCTGGGGACCTCGTTACTAGCTGCCAGCACTGGGATGTGGGCTGCAGTGTGCACAGCTACATCAGATGCTGCTGGAAGAGCAAGGGTTAATGGGAGAGAGGGAAGGGTGGAGGAGAACGCTGAGAGGCGAGCTGCTGACCTGGGTTCTACCCTTTACTATACACAGTAGAAGATACAGATAACAGACCCCCGAGTTCAGATAAGAGCTGCCAGGAGTCACAAAAGCAGAACTGACAGATGCAGAGGGATGGAGAAGGTGTTGACTGGGGCCAGGAGAAAAGCTGAGCTCACAGGGGCTGTGAAGGGACATGTACTGGAGGGAAGAATGTGCTGTCAGAGTGTAACGTTCCTCCCTTTCTGAGACTGAGGACATGTAATTCCTGACACTTGGTTTAGTTGATTTTATGTGTCCAGCAGCAGTGAATCCAGATAGATAGCAGCAAAACAGTGCAAAAGCCATAATAAGTTGATTTTAGAAAGATATAAAGCTATGGGTGGACTATAACTTAAAGGACAACTCCAGCCCAAACATATTTTTTAATATGTTATTACTTATGGAAAGTTAGACAAATTCCTAATGTAAATTAATTATGGGAAATGCACTAATACTGCAATTTCCCTTAATTAAGTAGATCATGGAGTCTTCAAATTCTCTTAAACCGTGACATCACGAATTAGTTGTCATTCCTATGAAGTGTCCATCAGGGAATAAGTCGGCAGGAGGGTGGGGCGGAGGCGAACTCCCCAGTCAGTCCCCGGCAGGGC